>NC_056744.1:1133361687-1133641687 GCF_019279795.1 Protopterus annectens | reverse complement strand
CCCTGCATCCTTACCATTCCTCTACCCTCCCTCTCATTTACACACATATATTCTGTATACACTGATTCATTAGGTAATTTCATATATATATATATATATATATCTGCAGAAAACACACACAAAAAATATATGCAATATATCTTTGCATTAGTCACTAAACAGAATTACTGCATATAAATGACTGTACATAAACCCAACGCTAAGAAAAAACATCTATTCCTCAAGCAAGTACAAAGTAATTCTTGATGCTTCTGTTATGCATTTTCTTAGAAAACTCGAAGTCTGGCTGTATAGTTTGTCCTTTCAAGGATGTGAATTTCGTAACACATGCATACCTAATATGTGACAGTTTTTCCTGAAAAGTCTGCACGAATCTAATTAAATTCAGGTATTATTTCATTATTCATGGAAAATCCATCTTAAAGGTTCATCTAAAATATTGATGACTTTTAAGACTTTAGAAGTGCAGTGCCCTCACAAACACAGCTTTTGAACTCCAAAATAGAATTTTACTTATTCTAACTAAACACAAGTCCTATTTTATTAAACACAAGTCCTATTTTATTATTCACGAAAAAACGTTAAAACTCAGTCTAAAATACTGATGCCAGTTAGCACAACTACAGCATTCCCAGCAATACAGCTTTTGAACTCAGAAGTGGGATTTTTGTGTATAAAATTTAATATGTTGCATTATGTTAAAAAATTGTAAATTATTAAACGTTCTTCCATATACTGAAATGCTTAGGTAGCTACAGTAACATAACTTGTAGATATAGCTGTTTGTGCAGCTCACAATTTCTTTCAGAATGCAGTTTTCTCGTACTCCTTTGTTCAGTATTTCAGTTTAATGGCAAAATGTATTATATTCGTAATAGTAGTGATTTATTACTGCAATTTCCAATAAAGTAGAATGTATTCAGCAGTTAGAATTACCGTAACACATTTAGGTAACTTTACTTCAGCATCAGTCTCGTTTCTTCTTTTACTTGTAGTATACATTTTCAGTGGATCTGCAGCAGCTTTTTGGATGCAACACTTAAAGCAGATGTTACATTCATAGGTGATTGGAATGCTAAATTTGGTAGTCAAAGTGTAATTATAGTAAATGGAAAGCTTGGCCTTGGAGTAAGAAATTAACTTAGAGAAATAGAATTTCCCCTGGTGTTTCACTGGTCAAAACAAATGCTCTCTGTCAGCAGCCTAGGAGATGTCTTATTTATTTACATTTCATTAACTGGGTAGATAAAATGGTTTAAGGACCCTTTTTCAGACAAGATCTAGTCCATGGGGCCAAGGCCATACGTTATCAACATATGTTATAGGTGAAATATGTTACATCAGAAGGAATAGAAATGTTGGTTAAATTCCCCTGTAGTATCCCAGGGACATCCTTTTGTTTTCCTCTTACTCCTGGCTCTTGTTACCACAGAGGTCTTTCTTTTGGGATGGGAGACATTTCGAGGGGAGGAATGTCCAAGTAACATGCACCTATTTAAAGGTCCATCTTTACATCAGTTTTCTAGAAATTAAGGCAGCCTTCATAGGAATGCAAGCACCAAAGGAGTTCCTTCCACAGGGTGTAATTTCTGTCTATGCAGACAACTTATCTCTTGTATGGTACATCAGTAGTCAAGAGGGAACTTGCTCCTCCCTTCTATGAGAGTGTAGCAGTTGGCAATGTCTTCACATTCCTTTCTAATAGTAATGCACATTCCAGATATTTCCAGCAAGCTAACATACAAGTTGAGTGAATGCATCCTCATGCTTCACAAGTGATTCCTCTCATCATTGTAGCAGCAGTAGAAAACTTCACCCACTGGGGCCCACCTTGCTGCAACCTTTTTGCAGCTCCCACAAATATGAAATGCAGCTGCTACTTTGCCCTCCTCCTCCAAAAAAGAGACGGTCACTGAGGGGTGCCGCAGTCCGTCGATGGCCATCTGGACTCCTGTATGCCTTTCTAACTTTTCCCCTTATAACAAAGGTATTACAGAATTAATTTCTGTGCAAGACCATAGTAGTCCTCATTACTCACCATGGTCACTGGATCCCATTCCAGATCTCCTTTCCCATCTGTCTGTCAAGCTTCAGCCAGACTTCAGGTCCCTCAGATTAACCTCATGGTTTCTACAATTGAAGTGATGGCCAAGGATTCAGGGTCTGTATTATGATATTGCACGCTCAGAAGATCGAACGACACATAACTGACCCCATATAAGCGAAAGCTTACAACGTCGAAACCTCAAAACAGTGATTTTTTTTCCAAGGGAAAAAAATCGCTGTTCCGAGAAAAAAAACCACTATATAACATTACATGATGTGGGGGGCTTTATCTCTCACACCCCCTGACGTAGGGGGCTGTGCCTCCCCTACTTAAAGATATCAACTCTGAGATTGCACTACAGTGCCAAAAAGGCAAAGTAACAAAAGCGGCCAAACAAATTTTTTCCCAGGGAAAGGATTGCTGAAAAGCCGCTTCGCTATTTTGCCTTTTTGCACTTTTCAGTTCGACAAAGATGCATTCGATAACCTACATCTGCAACAGCGTAATAGGGAGCCAGGATTCATCCTTACTTTCTGGAGTTGTCCAGGTATATTCCTGTTTCTGAGAAATCTTCTATATGTAAAGTCTTCAGGTGGAAATGTTTTCCCTTTGAGCTACTGATAAGGGATTAGACCCTTTTCAGTCCTCCTTTCTGTAGTTTTTAGTGGACCTTTCCAATTCTAAGGCAGGTTATTCTACCATTAAGGTTCATCTTGCAGCTCTTTCCAGTTACTATTCCGCATCATATTCATCCTCAGTAATGTCCTTTAATTTCTGCAGAGCTTTCCTCGAAGACACGTTCGAATTAAGACCTCCAATTAAAGATCCATTTCCGCCATGGGACCTTAATTTTACCCAGAACCAGATGCAATACCTAACATCTGGCTAAATATATTAACATCTTTACACGAAGATTTAGGCCTGAGTAAGAACTATTTATAAGCGCATACCGAGCAGACACCAACCTGGTGGACAACAGGAAAAATGACACTCCTCCTTAAGAGTGAGCCTACAAGATCTCCTAAAAACTATAGACCAGTAACTTGCCTTCCAATGATGTACACACTATATACCAGAGTTGATACAGTCAAAGTTGTAATCATTTAGAAGAAAATATAATCATAACAGTAGAACAAAAGAGTAACAAAGGAAAGTCGTATGGAACACAAAAGTCATATAAAACAAGGTATCATTTGTTGTTAAATAAAGCCATAATGGAGAATTGTAAAAAGGAGATTAAGTATGGCATAGATGGATTACAAAAAAGCATTTGACAGCATCCCACATTCATGGGTAAAGGAGTGCTTACAGAAGTATGAGATGCATCCTATTTAATCAGTTATACTGCAGTGACTGTTAAACAGCAGTAAATCACTCTGCATCTAAGCAGTGACAAAGGACATTATTATCCAAAGGATAAAAATTCAAAGGGAGATATTCTAAGCTGAATCTGTGTCACCACTGCTGTTTTGTTTTGCCCTTAACCCATTAAGCTGTCTGCTTAACTGATTAGGTCATGTTACAACTTGACTCCCAGAAAACATCCATGTGTAAACACTTCTCATCTTCTTTTTGTGGATGACTTAAAACTGTATAGTTCATCAGGTGAGGAGTTGGAAACAGTTAATTGCAAGTGGTTAAAACTTTCTCAAATGATATAATAATGGCATTTTGTCTTGATAAATGTGTGAAAGCAGCATTTAAAGCGGGAAAGTTGCAGCACCAAGAAAATGTCAGTCTAGGACAGGAATGTGATATAAAGGAGCTTGAGCAGGAATGAATGTTTAAATATTTACGAATTAATGAAGGATTAACAGTAAAACATGAACAAATACAACTTCAGAAAACTAAAAATGATATTGAAAATAGCCTTAGCGTCTAGGAAAAAAAGTCTAAGCTATAGACCAATTTTCTCTTCCTGTTTTAACTTATATTTTTTAAGTTGGATTGACTAGCCCCAAAAGGTATTGGATCAGTTGGACAGAAACACAAGAAAAATGTTTCACGCTTATCAAATAATATATGAAAATTAGTGTAAACCAAGATAATATACCCTTGTTCTGAAAGAGGTATGACCCTCTTTGAATTGATTATATGTATAGATCTGCTGTAGTGGGACTGCATGCATGTATGCTGATTTTGTCATAACCAAACATAGTGAAAGTTTTAAAGCAAGAAGAGAAGAATTATGACCTCTCTGCTTAGTTTAGCAGAAGTATTCAGTAGAAATGGAAATCAAACAAAGTAGACAGAAGTCAGACAGCAACTGAATATTCTGAAAAACACAAGAAAGAATATAAGGAGAAGGATTAGATAAGAAGGAAAGAAATGTGGAAAAGCCATAAAATATAGTGCAATGTATAGAAAACTATTGGAACAACCTTACGTTGATCAGGATTTGACACAGGAATAGTTAAGGAGAGGTGAATTCAAACCTAAAGATGAAAGGTTAATACGGGCAGCCCAAGATATTGGACTGTTTACATGTTGGTTTACAAAGTCCATTGAACATGTGAGTGAAACAAATACAGGTTCTGTAAAACAGAACTGGAAATAGTAGCACATCTTGTTGCTGGTTGTGACACACTAATGGCAGAGGGCCTGCATATTCAAAAGCACAATAATGATCCGAGACTGTTGCACTTGGGACTGTGCAAACACTATAGTATTGAAGTAGCTCAGAAGCATTGGAAACAGTGGCCACAAAGCATTATAGAGAATGATGAAGTTTATATCACATGGGATCAGCATTACCAACAATTAAGAAAATAGAGCTGAGTCAACCAGATGTAGTAGTCCATGAAAAGAAGACAAAAGAAGAATTGGTCATTGAAAGTGCTACACCCAGTGATTGCAGTGTCTTATGTGCAGAGAAAGAGAGAGTCATAAAATACCAGGCTTCGCAGGCTGGTATTTTGTGATTGCAGTGTCTTATGTGCAGAGAAAGAGAGAGTCATAAAATACCAGGCTTCGCAGGCTGAAATGAGAGCAGTGTAGAAAAAAGATCCCCAGGCAGTTCCAGTAGTAGTAAGAGCAGTGGGTCTCATAAAAAAAAAATTACAGTCATATTTAGATATGCTACCAATACATGCAACTCCATATGAATTGCAGAAGGAGTCAATTCAGGGCACTTTGTGGGTACTGCGAAGAGCATTTTTTTGGCTTACGTCAAAGACTGAAACTATACTAATTTCATGAACTGTAATCATACCCTGACTTAGGAGTGGGGTACATTCACGTCATTATATTAGAAACCCAAAACACTTGGAGAAAGTAAACCAAGAGAAGGACCAGAATGCATGAAGGGGCATACTATCTAATTGGCATAGTCTAAAAAGATGCAGAGACATGGATTGATGTCTGAGATCATGGTGCAGTCCCCCTACTCCAGCGTAATCTCAGAGTTGGTACGTATAGATAGCAGGATATGGAGGACACATCCCTGACATTATATCAAGGGTGCAAGCGGTATAGCCCCATTGCAAATTAACTGTAAAAGTGCACCTGCAAGGTTCAAAAATTGTTGTTTGTTGCTGACATGCTTTTATTTCACTGTTTTCTGGAAAGTCTTGTACTTGGAAGTCACTAATGCTACAGGGATTTAGGAGCAGATTGCAGGATCAATAAAATAAACAAGAACTTTGATGTTGGGAGTTCTGGTCTTAGAATAATTTGGAAGTCAAATATTTGGTGTTGGATTTTTTGATTTAGATATGATTTTAGATTAACTGCAACCTGACTGTTATGATAATAAACCATTCAGATCTTGTAGTGACTTTAACTGAGCAGGAGACAGATAAACTAATCCTGGATGAGATATCGTTCTGCATAGGATGCATGACATGCGCGCACACACGCACACACACACACACACACACACGCACACACACACACGCACACGCACACACACACACGCGCACACACACTTATGAGCAATTTGGAGTATTGTCTGTTCTCATGTGACATCTTTGCGATGTGGGATGAAGCTGGGGAACCTGGCAAAACTCATGTATGCATACTGACTCTCCAGTGAAGCCAACTTGTCCAGTAGGTGGATTAAAGAACCAAGCACTGTGAAGCAACAAATTTTCTGTGACACAGTGGCACACTGTTTATTAGTACCCCCAATATATTTGTCAACAGAGAGAGTTTTGGGCTTCTTCACATTTCATAGTCATACAAATGATTTCCATAATTCATGGACCGCTGAAAGTCTCCTCCAGTGTAAATAAATCTCTTGTTCCAATACCTACAGAACATCACAGCTCCTCTTCATTCGCACATTGAGTTCAGACTGTCACACTCAATGTAGAGTCAGATGACCTTTTCAAAGATCCTTCCTAGGCACCATTTGCTCCCTTTTAAGTTGCTCTGATGCTAGCCTGATCATGTGATATGAAATTCATTAATCAACCATTACTATACACCAGCTACTATGCGACATTATTTTATTTTATGTCTTTGTTAACTGGGTAAATGAACTTTTCTTAAATACTAGACTGTTTTCAGTCACAAACCAGGCCTTGTGGCAACAACAAGCTTGTAGCAGTATATACATGAATAAGAACAAATTTTAAGTAGATGGTAGTGAACTAGATTTATACATACAACCACAAAAATAAAAATAAGAGGACTGATGGAACGGATTAACGGTTCACTCAATAGCACAAAATATATTAGTACACTCATAAATGAATAGACCAAAGCGGCACAGAGGTTATAAAATAATTTTAATAAAATATATGTAAGCGCTTTCACAATATTACATCAACTGCTTTTTCAGAAAAACAACAATTAAATGCATTACAATTTAAATAATTATAACAGTTGCTAATTATCCAGTCTCTCTCATCCATTGTGCTTACGTAATCAAAACAATCAAACGAGATGAAATCACTATCAAACATCTGTAAAAAATATAAAATTCAAGATATAATTGTATATAAAAAATTTACATAAAAAGACTAATCATAAAACTTTATCAACAGTACATATTTCACCTACTGTGAAAGCGCTTACATATGTTTTACTAGATTTATGCATAGTTATTGGCTTAGCATTTATTTTATCTTAAATATGTATGCTTTGCCAAGTAAATTTAAACAGTATGAAATAATGCAAAAAGAAATGATGATGATGATGACAGTGATAATCCCCAAGTATTTCCCAATAAAACAAGTGTTAGCAGATTTTTAAAGATTATCCCCAAGTATTTCCCAATAAAGCAAGTGTTTGCAGATTTTTAAAGATTATCCTCAAGTATTTCCCAATAAAACAAGTGTTTGCAGATTTTTTTAAATTTTATCAGCCGTCATGGCATAGGTTTTTGAGTTGCAAACAAGCGTCAAAGCTATTTTTAGTCCTGTAAGGGTTTATACATATACAGTGGAGTATTAGCAGACTTGGCTTGACTGGGACCCTAGGACACCTGCATTTACATCCCTCTGCTAGAGGAGATTTTAGAAGTTTATACAGTACTGGATCACTGTCAGTATTTTTGCATATTTTGGAACAAGGCATTCCAGACACTAGGAGCAACTTTGCTAAATGCTTTCTCTGTGGCATCTAAGGTATTGGAGGTCTTTGCAATTGAAAGCTCCCTTAGGTTCTCAAATTGTAAGTGGAATTCCTAATAAGCTTATTTCTAATCAGAGGGTATTACCTGTCATTCTTTAGTCTGAAGATGAGGTTACTGTGTAAGAAACTGGCCATAGCTTCCATCAACATCCACTTAAGTTTTCCGCAAGCAACACAATCATAGTTATGGTACAAATATATAAATCCTTAGTATCTTATTCTCTGCAGATTGTAGCGTGGCTGTATTGGTGTGGAGAATTGAGTACTGTAATAGGCAATGTATATTTGAGTCTTGGTAGTAGTACATTGATTAAAATTTCTTGGCTGGTTTATGAGAATAAAGGTGAGATATTCTATATTACACTTTCAGTTAGTTAAGGACTTTACAAATTTAGTGTTCTCATGTTTGGTAAAGGTCAATGTTTGGTCCAAGGTATTGCCCAGATACTTTTCAGTGATGCCACAAGGTATATTTAATTATTAATTTAACAGGTTGGTAATTACCTGTTTTGCTTTTTTTTTTAACGTATCACAGTTAGCTCTAATTGCTGCTTCACTAAAATTATGATATTAAGTACATTCTGACTGCATGTTAAAATTAATCCAGGACATTGGGAGGAGTTTCTGTAAAACTTTGTTATCCGCAGAAATTTTGAAAGTCATTTTTTCAAGTAATCATTGTTAAAAAATATCTTGTTGAAAAATAAAGTTAAATAAAACACTTTGCACATAATCTTTAAGAAATGGGAGAAAAGCAGCTCAGCTTGACTGCGTACAGGAAGTCTGTATCTTCTCAAGCCTCAGGGACTTCTCCTAGTTCCTCAGATCCAAATCTCTCCACATCTACTTCAGATGCATGCAAACCTCATTTAAACAAAATCTATAAGGCTGCCAAATGCATCCCAGCCTTTATTTTCAGCTTCTAAGTCTACTTTTCATAAGATGGAAGAAAACATGGAAACATTACTCAGAAAGTTGGAGGGTCAAAATCTCTGGAACCACAGATTGCAAAGTCTTATATTCTAATAAGCTGAGCCAGTAGAGATGTTTGTCAAATCTTGAACCCCAGATTAGCTTCACAGAGAGATAATCCAAACCCAGCATTCTTGAGTTCGGCTGTGACAGGTTTGCAGATGTTGTATTCAAAGAAAAGAAAAGTTTCACTGCTGCTCCCTCCCAGTCTGATTTCTTTTAGGGATGATAGTGGATCAGTTCCCCCCAGCATAAGTCTTCCAAGCTGGTATCACCATTTTCTTATCGTCAGCACTGTTTTTTGAGGTTGCTGGCATCAACGATTAGGGTATGGATGTTGGTACCAGAGACATTTTTCTATTTGGTCTGTGTTGCCTCTGCCAGCATCTTATGCCTCACTGTTGATGGTCTTACCATTGAGTTTGTCACCAGTGTTGATCATTGCAGTTTTGTCTGTACTGACGTTGATGTATGGGAGTTGGCTCCAGTACTCAGATTGGGGCCGCACTGCTGCAGTCAGTGCTTGTGTGCCCATCCCACAGTAGTTAGTCCCAGGGATTTGGCCTCTGAGTCTAATTACTTTGTCTACAGTGATACTGAAATTGCAGCCCTCCTTTCTGTGGCTATCCCTGATTGCCATTCCTACCCTGATGCCAGCACTTGTCACAGTTGCAAAAAGTCTTTTTAAGTCTTTAGCCCTCCTACCTGTCATGAACCCTAGGCCTTTTGCAGTACCTTCCATGACATTTGGTATAAAAACATTTGTCTTCTTTGTGTTTGGACTCCCTCCTCTAAAGATGCCAAGGAAGGGAATGTGCCAGAAGATGCACATAGACTTTTCTTTTAAAATCCCTCTTCTTGGAGATAAATTATATGATGCAATATCATCATGTCTCCCCAGTGATCCCAGGTTTGAGGAAGTATTAGAGAAGATAAGAGAAATGAGCTGACCCATCTTACCGTGTGTCTTTCCCCCAAATGAATGCTGCAGAAAGCCTTTTAAGATATTTAGAAGTCATCTTTTGGGAGGTCCCTTTGTTGGTGACATGATGGTGCTTACTACAGCTGCTTGGGAAAACTCCAGCATGCTGGCTTCATTACTCGGCTAACCTATAAATACCTCCTGACTATCCAGAAATTGGAACTTTAAGTCAGACACTCCCACACCATACACTTTTGTTGTGGCAGCTCCCCCTAAGAAGGATTCTAGCCCTCAGAATTCTTTAGTCCATCCCTCACATAAGGCTATCATAGTCTTGGACTAGCTAGGGGAGTGGGTTTTTGCATCCTGAAATTGTAGCCTTCCTTGCAGTGGGTACGCTTGACTACCATTCCTTCCCTGTTGGCAGCACTTGTCATTGTTGCAGAGAATCATTTTGAGCGATAGACTACTTTTCATACATGGTATAGTTCCAGGGAAACCTGGTAAACTAAATGCACCAGTCATGGGCTGGGCCTAACCGTGAAAAACTTGTTCCAGCTAGTAACTGTGTCTTCACTGTTGAACTTCATGATGAGGGCAGCATAGAATATCACAGAAGGTTCAGCTGGAGCCATGGAATTATGCATTACAGTGCACTAAAATACCTACCTCAGGCATATGGACATTGCTGAGTACATCAAAGTGACTTTTAAGAATTCCTCTTTTTACAGACCTTGTATTTTTGGACTCATATTGATGCACATTTGGAGACTATAGAAGATGGAAAGACTTCCTGTGCTGTCAGTGTCAAATTCTAGCCACCTGAATGTTTTTTTTTTCCTAGGACATAGAGAAAGCCATATCAGATATGGTTCAGTTATGAGCCACAACAGACGAATCATCAGTCTTGAATAAACTCTGTAGCACTCAAGGCAACTTTCAGATGCCTCATATTCCCTGAAAGAAAGGGCATCAGCAGCAACAGTGGAGATATGCCATCTATCTTCAGGTCATCAGCAGCTTCCTTAAATCTTTGCTCAACTCTCCTGATCTGGATGCAATTACGGAACATAGGTTCCTCCACCTTTCTTCCAATTTATCACTCATAAAAGACAGGTTGATCTGTGGAGTAATATCTACAGATTGTAAAATTCCCTTCCACACATGCCTACATCTCCATTCATTACACTTGCCTGATGTCCCATCCTATCAGAAATACCCAACAAGAAGAAAATGTGTCAGCTTTCTACAAAAAAGAACAATCCAAGAGATCTTGCAAGATCAAGATTTGATAAGGATATAATTCTAGATCCTTTTTAGTGCCAAAGAAAACAAATGACTTCATTCCCACTGTAGACTTAAGTGGGGTAAATGCCTTCATTCCAGGAGAAATCCTTTGAGTGATCATAGTGCCTTCCATCCTTCTGTGGTTATCTGAAGGCAGTTGGATGTTCTCTTTGGACATCCAGTAAACTACTTCGATATCAAGATCACAAAAGAGTCCAAATGGTATCTTTCTTTCTGGGTAGCAACAGGTCATTGCCAGTTCAAGACTCTTTCATTTGTAGTTGCCTCAACCCCCTAAAGTGTTCACCGTATACATCCCATATCCACTGTAGCATGATTTTCCAATCTGTAAATGACTGGCTCGCTAAGTTACCAGGTAGACCATCCCTTTTATTGGTTGCATCCTGGACAACGTACCATGCATAGTTCATCTTCCTTGAACAACATTTAGTTTCAACAGTACAAAGTCTCTGTATTTCTAGACTTAGTCAACAGCTGCTCACCTTTTTCTCAGGACTCTGAGTCTTATGGCAGCTGCTTTACCTGTGATGCCATTTTCAAAGTACGTGAGAAAACTCCAGTCGATGCTAGTAGTCCACTAATCTCATCTTCCAGATTTTATGTCCCATTTTGTACAAAGAGGTTGCAAAACACATGGTGAATGATGGCTACATTTCCCCAGCCTCATTGGGAGGGTGGCCATTTGAGATTACCACATCCTTATGAGAGGACACCACAGATACAGCTGCCCTAGTGTGTGTGTGGGGGGTGGGGGGACATTATGAGGGATAAACTCTCCAAACGGACTGGACCGTGGCAGAGGCACATAATCATACTGGAGTTCCTCTGATCCTTTAAGCATTTCAGGACTGTCTACACCATAGTGTGATATCTATCCACTCCAGCAGCAGGGCATTTATATAGCATGTCACCAAGCAAAGAGAAGATCCCCTCATACACTCTGTATCTAGAATTCATGAGTATTTGGGAATGGGCTATCATCAGATCACTTTATTGTAGCCATTCATATTACTAGCGAGCAAACATAGCCATTGTCTGTGGATGCCTCACACTTGGTCCCTCATTGACATAAAAACATTTCCACCAATGGGGTAGGCTTTGCTTCAGCCTGTTTACTTGACCAAACAGTACCAAGTGCAACAACTTCTACTCCCTAATTTCTCTACTGGAGGCTAAAATGCACAAGTCCAAACTTGTTTTTATTGTCCTATTCTGGCGTTGACTAGTATAGTTCTTCTGCAGCTGCTTTGTGTGATGCATCACTCATTTTAACTGCATCCAGTTAGGCTCTTTCTATCCCTTCCATTAGACATATCTTATCCAGACATTAACTCCCTTTGGATATCCACTTTAATTCTCCACTTCTTCTTATAGCTATCAGTCGTTTTTTTTTCCTTCCAGAAAGATATAAATCACTTCCTCTCAAAAAATAAAATTACTTGTAAGACTTGTTAAGCAAGTGGGCACCCTCTTCCATCTTGACCATCCTTTCGAATCTGGATCCCTTATGGACTTAGTTTCATCTCTTTTGAAATACCTAGCCCAATTTTTTGAATCTGGTTGTAGTCAGTCATCCATGCAAGTCTATCCGGCAGCTATGTCAGATTAACACCACAGTGTTAATTATTTGTTCTTGGCTTTAAAGGTATGCAAAGATTTTGTTATGGGTACTTTTCTTTTAAGACCATCATTAAAGGACAGTATTCCTCTTTGGGATGTTTATTTTGTGTGGGAAAAGATAACTCCTTTTTCACAGAGTTATATTTCCTTTCTTGGAAAACATTTATTCTAATGACCTTAATTTCAGCTAAGAGGATTTCTGAATTGCAAGGCATTATCAGCTGATTCCTCCTTATTTAATATTTCATAAAGAGAGGGTTTCCTTGCATTTTAGTCCTTGGTTTATGCTAAAGCTGCTATAGACTCCAACATCAACTAGTGCATGCACCTTCCAGTTTTCTTCTTTCAATATTTTTAACTGTGGGGAATATCCTATTCACCTCTTAAATGTGCACAGTTAGTTGATGTATATCCATAAGACAAAAATGTCAGGAAGGATTCACAACTCTTCATTGTCTTCTCTAGTAAAAACTGTGGGTGTAAAGTTTCAAACGTAACTGTGCAAAGTGGCATGCAAACTGCATTCAGTTTTGTTTTGACAAGTACAGTAAGCCACTTCCTTCAAATCTAAAGTTACAGTGTACAAGAGCAGTAACTATATGCTCTTCATTAGATCTGTTTTGCACTTGTCATTGTATATGAGATGTATCTTGTATGGAAACTGCGTATCTGGACAGTCTACAAAGCTTCAGGCTACTTCCTCACATGCTATTTGTCCACCTTAGCATAAAAGGATGTGGTAGTGTAAAAGGGACTTACAAATTAACCAAAACTCAGAACTTTCTTGCTGCTAGTCCATGTATGCAGACTGTCAACAGGGTCATATCTAGTGTTACTATATGATCAACTTCAGCACATTGTCTTAGGCAAGCAAGTACCCCATTGGGGGGACTCTGTCTTTTCTTACAGATTTGTCATTTATCATATAAATATTTGTTACATCTGTCAGTAAAGGAAATTGTACTTGTGGATGCCAAGTTCCATATAATTACTCCCACTCTAGGCATTTTGTTTAGAGGCTGAACACGATCTAGCGTCTTGTTCAACTTGTTAGTCATTCACCCCAAAACTGTTAGGAGTAGATTAAGCTCCCTTTGTCTTTTTCTTGAGAGTCTTCAGGACATGGCAAGGATAGCCATAGCATCATCTTCCCTTGTAGTGGACATCAGCCTTGGGTAAAAAAGAAGTTGATGAGAGAGTTGAGTGACAATAACTGTAGTCCACCGCTGTCGTAGAGTCTGTGTCTGACAGCCCTACCAGTGCACATTTGCTGCCCCAGCACTGTTGTGCTTCTTGGGCCCTCTAGAGCTGCACCTTCTGTGGCCAAAGACACTCTGATCTGACCAGGCCTTTTGTCTGACTGAGTCAGCTGGGGAGGGAGAACTAAGATTTTTATTTGTCTGAGGCAGGGGAGGTGTAAACCAGGTTATTGTGAGGAAGGACTTCTTAGGCTCACTTATACATGTCACACTTATGATATCAATCTTAAAAGACCATAAGTTGGGTCACTTCTAAGAAGCATACACAGAACTTCAAGTGTATATCCCCTTCCTTCTACCCCTTCCTCTCAGGGAGCTAAGAAAATTAGCATAATTTTGCTCAAAGGCTGTTTATAGCTGTTCAGTCCTTTCAGTCTTCCTTGCCCGCTTCTTCCACTTTTACTTCTATTAAGGAGAAGAGAGTGCCTTCCTCTTCTGACGAAGACCATTCTTCTAACTCGAACAATGAAATTCTTGATTATGCTTCACAAATTCCTTCTCACACTGTATGTGAATCTGAGGTAGAGGACTATGTTCTCTGACTCTCTTAATGAGGAAATCCACATTGGTGACACAATAGCAAAATTAATTTTTTTTTTTTAAATGGGAGGGTAAAAAGAAGTGTCTGACTCCCAGAAAAGGTATTGTGAATTACTGACTATGGATACAATTAACCCTGTAGATGTTCTTCGTGTTTCACTGTTGCAGTTATCACATTTGGGTTATCCCTGCCATGGTAGCCCTCGGCCAGCCCGAATACCAGAGGCTTAGTATTTAAAAGCCAGACAGGTTTTGCAGGGTCACAGATTCACATAGTGCATTTTCAAAAATACCTCTGCTAGCTCTGTTGTCATATCTTTGATGCTGGTAAAGGTGCTAGAACATTTCCATCTTCTAACCCAATTCCTTATGATAAAAATAGCAGAGCTATTGATAGGCATGGGAATAAGGTATATACTTCTTGCACCTTATCCTCTAGAGTCATTAATTTCTGGGCTCGTACGTCCAGGTTTCTTTATGGAAACGCATAACTATGCATCTCAAGTGGCTAAACACACAATTAAAAGTGGCTATGAAGCAGTTTCCTAGGCAGCTGCAGCTAGGATAATCATGAGAAGACATGCTTGGATAAGACTTCAGACCTTCTCAGACGATGTGAAAACTCACTTGTTAAATGCCCAAATCCACCCCCTGGTCAATGACTTCTTATTTGGTACCTCCTCAGCTGAAGTTCTTAGTGTTAAAAGAGACAGGTAACATGTGCAGGGGGTTAAACAGTTATTTTTTTTTTTTATCTCCAGTTCAGAATTTCAAAGGAACTATCCTAATCCAAACCCTTTTTTGTAAATCCATCAAATCTAGTCAGCAGAAATCTGTGAAACATATCAAAAAGAAATGTTAGGGTGACATCAAAAAGAAATCTAATTGCTCGTAGAGATCCACTAACCAAACAAAAAACTTCTGACTACTCTTGCTTTCTTTTCCTTCTTTCCCCCTCATCACCCTGGCCTTCTTTTGAAAATCATAAGGAATCTTTTTCTGTACCTTCCTGCATAGCGATCAATAACCACAGACTCTTGGGTGCTAAACATCATAGCATGGATGCAGACTTCAGTGGACATTCACTCCCATACTATCAGGAATTCCTCACCCTCTAGAAGACCGGCGTCATCTCATGCTACAAATCATTGCAGAGTTAACTTTGTCGGAGGAATCACAGAACCAGTCCTTTCAAATCAATAGGAACACAACTTTTATTCAAGACTTTTCCTCATTCTCGGGATAGAAGGAAGGATCTTGTAGGCCCATTGTAGATCTGTTGAAGCTAAATGCTTTTCTTCTCTTTACAATATTCATAATGTTGACAATTCAGATTCTTTTTCCTCAAACCTTTCAATTCACCTTAGACCTAAAGGATGCTTATTTGCATATTTCCATTCACAAAAATATACTCTATCCTTTATGATTCCACATGCCAGCCTTCAAATGAGAAGGATCTGGTGGTTTCTCAAATCAGTTTTGGTCAAACACTCTCACCCTCTGTCCTTTTCACTTCAGTGGTCAACTGTGTATGTGGGCCAATCAAGTCCTGTGCAAACCAGGGGTCCTTTTTTCTTCTCCCAACCCTTCTCAGACAGTGGATGCAGATGACCTAGCCTTTGCCTGGGATGAGATTTCTCAAGGTGTCAGGATGCAAGGGAGTATGTGAACCACAACACTGATGCAGATACAGAAGTCCATGGCAGTTGATGGCTCTGATAAATGCACTAAAAGCTTTGTATTGACACTGGTTTCTAGAAACTCTCTTCGTGGTGACAGACAGTACCACTGTGTGTAGTGATGAAGAAGATCATACTTCCTTTACAGACTGGTGATGATTATGTGGGACATAACACTTTAGCACAACATATTTCTTTCCAGCAACATGCATTCTGTCAGAGCAGAAAATGGCAGAAGCAGACTTTTTCACAATATCCAGGATAGTCCCTCATGAAAGGATGGTATAATGTGAGTTTTTCTTAGTCTACCATTGAGGAACTCCCCAAATAGATCTGTTTGGCCACAATCTAAACAGGCAGCTGAACTCTTCTTCTCCAGGACACCCTGCAAATAAGCCCAGAAGACCCCTGGTCAGGGATGTGTCTTCATCCCTTTACCTCATCCTCTCCTTTCCAAAATCCTTCAAAAGATAAGAAATGACTTGCCAAGGATGTTACTGGTAACTGCATTGTGGTCCAGATAGCACTGGTTCTCCCATCACATGTAACTGTTCTGGGTAGTTGCCTAAAGCTTCCTCACAGAATAGACTTGCTCAGACAGAAGAAGAGCTCTCTGATTCATCCAGGTATTGAAAATCTCAGTCTAACTGCAGGGACAATAGGATTTTTGATCCCTTTTAGTCACCTTCTTTTTTTAAAATGATGCAACAGGTATTGAAGGAGGCAAAACAACTTGCTACTGGGAAATGTTATTTATCAAAACAGAAAGCATTTTCTCATTAGTGCCAAAATAGATGACAAGACCCAGCTAAAGCAGGAGTACCCCTGGTCCTTCACTCACTATGTGAATTGCTCGTCTGGCCTTGCATACACTTCAGTAAAGATGCAACTCTCTGCCATTTCAGCATGCCTGACACTGGATCCCCCCCTTTATTCTTTGTCTGAAGTCAAACAATTTTTGAAGGGGAGGTGTTGCACATCAGCCCACCAAGGAAAAAGATGGCTTCTTCTTGGGACTTGAATTTTGTTTTGGAAAAGTTAACCTCCTTTTGAGACTGTACCTAGCTCTTTTCTGAAATGTCTAACCTGGAAGACAGCCTTGCTGGTACCTCTAACTTCTACAAGATGGATGTCTGAATTACAGGCCCTTATGTCTATTAAGCCTTTTTTGATTTTTCACAAAAACAGTGCAAGACTCAGAACCATTCCTTCATTTATTGCTAAAACTGCCCCTGAATTCATTCTTAATTGAACTGTCCAGTTTCCTATTTTCTATCCTGACTGCCAGAACAAAGGAGAAAGGATCCTTCATTGTCTGGATGTATGCAGACAACTGAAATTTTAAATAGACAAAACTAAAGACTTCTGTAGTCAACTTTTTGTATCTTATGATGGTAAGAAAAAGAGGCCATTTGTATGTAAACAAACTATTTCTTGATGACTTTCCCACTCCAAGTTTTGCTGTTTTTTTGCATGGCAACAATCCACCTCAGAATGTCAAGACCATTCTACTTGAGCAATTACTACATCTGCATCTTCAACATCTGTTTACACTTTTACCTAACATTACAAACTAGATGTTATTTCTAGAGCCAGAGCAGGCTTTACTAAAGCTGTTTATCTGGGAGTCCTGGACTCTGGTCCTTCTGCATCTACCTTTTCTTCTTGAGCTTTGGCAGTCATCCCACATACAGTGGCTACTGCATCAGTGATTTAATTAAGAATGTAGTACTACTGTGTTGTTTACTTACCATAACAATAGATGTTTGAGTAGATCATTGTTGTAATACTAATTCTGTCCCTCCATCCACCATTCTCTTCCCTGGCTGGGGTGGGGTTAGAGGATCCTCCTCCTTTTTTCTTTCCTGACAACACTTTACTTGCAACTCTAGACTTCAACTATTTTTTGGCAAAGAAAGCACTGAGTTTTGGCATGTCCATGCATCCCTGTTATACTTGCACATTCTTTTGTGGTAAGGGTGGACATTTGGCAAGTGAGGAAAGACCCTGAAGCTTTGTAGACTAGACTGTCCAGATGTACAGCGTCATTGGCAGCATGCAGCCCATGTAATGGTTAATAAAGCAGTGCTCTATCTGAATATCCACTATTATGGGAAGTAACCTACACAGTTGTACTTTCCCAATTCTTTTTCCAGAATATATATTATATATATATATATATATATCAATATACACACACACACACACACACACACACACACACACACACACACACACACACACACACACACACACATACACACACAACAGCCACCTGGTTTGATCCGGACCTTCAGCCACCATTGTCAGAGGTGTTTTATTTTAAGGAAGACCACCTAAAAGAATTGACCTGGGTCACTGTTCCGCTTTTAATGAAAATGGATTTGCTCGTACCACAGGTGAAAATTACATACTTAGCCTTAGCAATACATCTGGATGATTAGGTCCATCTTCAGTAACACATCCACTTTCTTTCCCCCGCCTCTCTTGCGAACTTGATCACAGATGCTGTTTTTTTTTCTTTCTTTCCTAATGCATTCTGGATCAGGTTGAAGGACTGAGGTCATATGAGAAAGTTTTATATGATGAGTTGTCCTTATGCCTTAAGAACAAATGTCAGCACTCAGTTGCCATCTGAAGAAAAAAAAAGATTTTATTGTAGTGCAGCACAGAAAAGCTCAGCAATGCTTTATAAGCATTTTATACAAAACAACAACAAACTGCAAACATTTAAATAGTGAATTTCATCATGTGACCAAATTCTCGTGCAGCCACAAAGGACAAGAATGTGAAAACATATGAAACAGTGAAAATGAAAATAATAACTTTATAACCAAACCATATATTTGAAATACAAATGAAAAATGCAATAGAAAATATGATGTTAAGCCATCAGGCCATGTCAGATGTGTATTCACATGCCCCATCTAGTGGACCAATTTAAAACTGAAGCATTTAAAAAGTGAACTTGTGTAAAAATCAAAACACTTAAGTAGTATCTTTCATTCCTGACTTTAAAAGCACCCCCCATTTTAATAATCCATTCACTCTTCTTTTTCAGAATTAATTCTGACCAATACATTTGTTGAAAATTGTGCCTGCTAATATGATCACTTGCAAGAAAATTGCACATAAGGAATGCCTCAGATCACCCAGAAAGAATAATAAGGCAGATGTTGCTCTAATGTTAAAAAAACACATTTCAATTTAATCCGAGTTCATTACAAGAAATAAGCAATTCCATACAAAAAGACCAGTAGAACAATTTCATACACAAAAAAGCAGTTTGGCGCCTTCGTCCTTGCACTTCATGGATTTCTTCAGAGGTACTTTGCATCAATACAGAATACATTTTATATAGCCTCCCCATTCTAAAGTGTTCTGCCAATTTAAAGTATCCAACAATGAAAATAAAAAAATTTCTTAGAAAACGTAGAACATATAAAAATCCTTTAGAATGTTTAGAAACGATTCTGAATAAATTGAGATAGTTAATACAGCTGTAAAATGTGTGTTTGAACATATACTGATAAAAGTGTGTGTTTTAAGAATATAAGAGATCAAGCTTTTTCAAAACAGTATGACCACTGATAAAATTAAATCAAATTGAACAGTGGCCTTTGCTGCTGGTCTAAAACTACAACGAGCAAATTAAAAAGCATGATTGTCTTAGATTCATAAGTTGGCCATCCTTATTTTCAATATGGGAGTAATTGAATTGATTTCACGTAGTCCTGGATAGTGGAAAGCATTTAATCTAAAATGCCAAATAAGTTCTTTGTACTGAAGCTTGTTCTCCCATGTTCCACCCCTCAATCAACTGCAATAATTTCTAAAATACAAAATATAAATTTATTAAAATCCTTACTGATGGTAGTGTGATCGATACCAATAAAGGAAAAGATAGGATTCTTATGGGTCGGGATGCATCCATATAGGGCATTAGTTTCTTTCTTGCATCTGATATTGCAAAAATGCAGTCACTACTAGTCTGTTGATGGGGGCAAATTTAGTTTATTTTTTGTTCACTGAATTTGTCTCATTATGCCTATATCCTATTTTCTGGTGTGGGCAGTGGTGATATTCATACCTACTAGGGGCATTTGGCCATGGCTGTGTGGAAGTTCTTTTACTTTTTTTGTTAAGTGCCATAGTGTTGTTCACATCCACCTGAGGAGCCACCAGCTGAGGCAGATCGGTTCATAGGTAAGAACTAGGCTAGATGCCCTTGTGGGCCATTTTAAGCCTCGCCAGTTTCCCTTTTTGTGCTCAAAATAACATATCCCATTTGGTTATAGACTGGGCTTACCCATCCCATGGTCAATAATTTTATATTACCCCAGTGAGAATGACTTGGATCATACCATAGATAATTTGATGGAACCCATTCATAGGATAAAACATTTAGGAGCTACCTCTGTCTATTTGTAGTACAAAGGCAGTCCTGGGGTAAAGTTTGTTTCCCATCCATGGATCTAAGCTGTGCTTGAATATGGACACAGTTAAACTTTGTTTTATGTGGGTGGGAAATCTGCTCCACAGTAGCGATATCCTCTGTGAGGTATACCTTTCCCTCCAAACTGTTCTGTTGATGTTGCAGAAGAGGTTTAGATGCATAGAACCTAGTATTTCTTGTGCTATTGGACTTGCTGATGTGCAGTAAATCCATCAGCAATGGATCTGAGGATGTCTTGTTTGCCAGACATAGGTCACCTCTTAGCACTCTGTAGAATGCTGAGTATAGTGACAGAGCTTTGAGTCGGTCCAAATAGGACATGTTGTTTAGGCCATGTATCTTTTTAATAAGGTGTCTGTGGTGGCATTCCACTTGCTGCATGTGTCTGACAGATACAGGCCAAAGGGGGAATTATATTCAATGACTGACCTATTGAGGGTTGAGTAAAGGGAAACAATGACATCCATAGATCTAAACACAATCCCTTGGTTTATAAGCTGTGCAGTGTAGAAGGACTTTCTTACAACAATAGACACATTTTGGGCAAATGTTAGGTCACTGTCCAGATAAGTTTCCAAACAACAGCGTCAGCTCTTAGGGGGTATTGTCAGTGTAGTAGTTCCCTTTGGGAGATGAACACCCCAGGATACTGTAATGCATTTTTTGGCATTTCATTTCAGTCCATGATTTTGGCACCAGTTATTTATTTGAGACAAATCTTCCCTCAGGATGACCAAGTCATCTGGGGATTTCAGACTGTTTGTTAGCTTGCAGTCATCTGCAAACTTAGTCAGCCAGAGCCTTTTGGTATTGACTTTTACTTCAGAAAAGTAGATACCAAGAAGTAGAGATTCCAGCCGAGAACCCTAGGGGACTCCACTGGTGACTGGTCTCTTTGTGGAGATAACTTCCCTATTGTGATTATCTGCATCCTATCTGTGAGTCACTCAGCAGTACAGCAGGTGACATAGTGCTTTCATTATCATCATCAATCTCTTTTTTCCCATTTTGTATATGGGGTCAGGGTCTTGTGTCAACTGTCACCATGTCTTTCTATTCAGTGCCACACTCCAGCCTTCTTCAACACTCATGCCGGAATTTCATAGGTCTTCTCTCCCACAGTCCATCCACCTCTTTGCTGGACACCCTTGTTTCTTCTTGCCTTCTTCCTGTCTGTCCCAGATCATCTTCATCAGGTTGTCTTCTGCTTTTCTGCTCATGTGCCTAAGCTACCATAATCTGTTCTCTGTAAACTTTTCTGTAGTTGGAGCTACTTTGGCTTCTGCTCTTATGTCCTCATTTCTTCATCTGTCCCACAGCATGCACCCTATCGCCCATCTCAGGCACTTCATCTCCATCACCTGTAGCTTCCTTAACTGCTCTGCCTTTACTGCCCAGGTTTCTGTACCATACAGTAGTACTGGTTGCACCACTGTTGTGCACACCTACTTTTCAGCTTCTTTGACATTTTTCTGTTGTATACTATACCTGCCACTTCATGTCAGTTGGCTGCAGCCCCTTTGATTCTAGCTTTGACCTCCTCATTCAGACTTCCCTTCTCTTCAACTATCCTTCCCAGAAACTTGACGCTGTTAACCTGTTCAACTATGTTCCCTTCCATCTCAATTATCAGCTTCTTCTGAACTCCATTTGCTGCCATTGCAACTGTTTTATCTAAACTCCGCTACATCCCATGTGCCTTCAGTTTTGCATTCCACCCTCCTATCCTTTGCTAAAGTTGTTGCACAGGGTCTGCCTGTAACGCCACCTCATCTCTGTACAGCAACTTTGTTGATCTGTCCCCTGTGATCTTTTCTCTAATCTAGTTCATCACCAGTATGAACAGCAATGGGCTCAGAGCTGAACCCTGGTACATACCAACTCCCACTGGAAACCCCCTCTGTGAGCCCAAACACTGTTCTTACTTGAGTAATTGGATCCTTGTACGTAGCTTGCACTAATTCTGCCAATGTTTCTGGGACTTCGAACCACCACAGGACTGCCCAAATCTTGGAATGGCCAGTAGGACTGTTTCCTCATCTTTTGTTTCTTCTCAGCTATCTGTCTCACTGAAAACATCAGGTTAGCTGTGCTGCATCCTGATCTGAATCCAAATTGCTCATCTCCCATCTTACTTTCTACTATGTTGTGTGTTCGTTAATTGGTCTCCCTCTCCAGAACTTTCATGATATAGAGGTTTATTCCCAGATTATTTAGCTTTTCTACTGTGCCTGAGTGGCAAGTTGCGCCAAAAGCTTTGACCAGGTTGAGGTATGAGATGTGTATTATTTTGTCTTCATCCATTGCTTTGGTGACCTTTTCAAAAACAGTACACCAGGTTGAGTAAGCATGATCTGCCCTTGACAAATCTAAACTGAGATGGGCCCAGTGTGTTGAGGTTCCTTATGTCCTGATTAATAATTAGTTCCATAATAAGTCTTACCACAGCTTTGCATATGAGGCTGGTCAGACTTTTGAGTCTGTAATTCCTGATTCTGTGGAAGGTCCTTCCTTTTGTGGGGGAATGCCTGTGGCTGTTCTCCATTTGCTTGGTACAAAACCTGTATAGAGACTGAGATTGGACATTGTTGTTAGGGGTGTGGCTAAGTCGTGCTTCATGCTATTTAAAATGCATCTGGGGATGTTGCCAGGACCCATCAATGCAGTATTTTTAGCTTTTGACAGCACTTCTTTGACTTGGTCTTGTGTAATAAATGATAGATGGGGTCTTAGTTTGGTGTTTGATATGAAGAATGGCAAGCTCAGTAATGCAGCACTCCCTTATGCTGCTTTCCAATGTCAGTATTGGCAAATTAATCCATAGACCCCACTGTAGGAACAGAATCCACAGTCTTCTGATCTACCAGCATCAAAGGCAGGTATGCTACCTATAGAGCCACTGAGGCTGGCACTTCTTGCAGTTTTTAACATGTAGTCATTAAAAGTTTCAGGCCCAGAGTGCAAGCTGATCATATGATAAATATGTGACATTCTTATTCAGCCCATTCTTTCCATCATGGTGTGAAAGCCAGTTGCAGGAGGCCATCTTAGATAACCATGAGTGTTTTCTTATGAGCCCTAACCCATTCCCTGGTTGCTGAAGTGTTCATTTGAATGTGAGAGAACCTGCTGCTCTGTCCTATGGCAGCGTGCGTGTTCCCACACATACAGCATGTTAGTGCTTAGAGTACTTCACCAACCCATACTCTAGATGCTGTGCATCACTCTTCCATTAGGTGTCAGTGTTGTAGCAGACTTGATCATCTTCTCCCAAGATGCGCATGCTGATGCCAGCCTCTCCTCACACAGCTCATTTAGTGCTGTAGCCACTAATTGATCTTGAGTCATCTAGTCATAGTCAGGGTTTCACCCCTCTGTGCCGTAGAGCTTTTTTTCAACAATGTGGTTTTCATAACCTTAAGCCCAACCAGCATAGTATAATCACCCACTAGAATAACTAGTACTATGAAAGCAAATTTATTTATAAAGCACCTTCAAGACATCAAAGCAGTGTTCAGAAATATGATCCATGGATTACAATATTAGTTTAACACTGTTAAATAAAATTACACATTGGTTGTTAAAATAATAGCATTTTGGACATATAGTTTAAAATAATGAGCTATAAAACCTTATTTAAGTATTGGAATTAAATGTCTGATCTCTGGATAGGCAGTTGTGATCCTTCCAGAGCAAAGCATTTTACAAGAGTTAACATTAAAACAGGTTTTACATGAGATGATTCTAATTGTACCCCAAGAATTCCTAGTTTGTTACCTTTTAGAGAGGTGGACTGAGAAAGAGAAATGTAAAACCCTTCTAAGACTTTGAGATGATGAGGACCTAAGTCGTGCATAGATGTAATACCTTAAACTTGAAGGTAGTGAGCACCACTTCCGTGGAAAACATTTATGGAAAATAAGGAAGGCTTTTTGTAAGTTTTAAAGCATAGTCAGAATTAGGACTGCTCTTTTCTAAGTCATTTGTAAGTTGGAAATCTTTCCTCCATTTATTCCCACATAAGAATTGTTGCTGTAGACAAGGCTAGAGATGAAAAAATGGATCAGAATGAGAGTCTCCATACGTAAATTTATTTGTTTAACTGGGTAAGCGGGCTGGTCAAGTGACCTTTTCTGACATGACCTAGTCTTCAGTGTAACGGTACAATCTAAGTGATTACAATTACCTTATTCAGCAATAAGGTATCTGTAAGTTTGTTACACAGATAAGGTGATGATTTACATTGTAACTATACTGTAGCAGTCAGTCAGTATTTACAAATAGATAGCTACAGATTCATCTGAGTAGTAATATGGGCACATATGTAAAACAATAGGAGTTTGTAATAGAGTTCATTGAATGCATGTTGTGTTTTATTTTGGAGCCAATTGCGGCAGTAGCAGAGAGTAGCTCTTTCTTACATTCCACATGCTTCATAGTTAACATTAAAATTTGTAGTCACAATAATACCTAGCTGAGAATGCAAATTATGTACTTGTTTGGATGTTTTGTAGTTACCAATTTCTGGATTAAAAATACCAGGTATTTCACTTGGATGGTATTTATGTGATTGTAAAAACCACATTTAACTGTTGCAGTGACCTGCTGTATATACGATCCTTGTAAAATAGCCCCCTTAAGTTTCACACCTGCTTATAATGGTTTTATATTAGTTCAAGCCAGACTAATGATTGGAGTTTTCTACTGATTGGCTTCTGACCTGTTTCCAGTGTGAAATGTTAGACTTACCACACCATTTAGCTGGGCAGCACTAATTTATCTACGGTCTAGTTATTTTACCTTTACGTAGAAGTTACAAGTGAGAACCTAGTTGCTCATCTGTTGCTTCACATAACTGATATGTTACCACTGTGCTGGACTGCCAGCTCCTGTGATACAGTTTACTTTCTAGAAGGACCTTTTTGTTTTTCAGAGTTAGTACTGTCCTTATATTACTTTAAGTTTGTACATAGAAAAGAATGAAAGTTCATGTAGCAAATTCAGCTGGCGTGTGGTTGCTTGACCTGTTCTGTTTCGTCTATTCTTTATTGGATGGGTTATTGAATCTGACTTCAGACACTCGTAGACTTTGGATCCAAATCTCAGGCTTCTCCCCTTACCCATAATCCGTTGCAGCTAGGGAGGTACCTCAGATGTCTTTGACACAAATTTGTAACAAATGCGATCTCCATTGCTCAGGCTTGGCTCAGCTAAGTAAAAGATCTTTATTGAGATTTTTGATAGCTGTAATATTACTGAGGTTTTGTCATCTTCTGCTGTTGTTACTGTAATTTTCTAGTCTTTTTTCCTCCCTTTTACACTTATAAAAAAAAAATTAAAACTTACAAGTCGTCACCATTTTTGTGCCTGTTTTCCTTGGGTTTTCCTTTTGCACTTTTGCACCTGTTGTTAAGCCTGTCTCTCTCCCTTCACTTACTTTCTTAGTGGTAGTTTTTTTTTTTTTTAATGGTCCTTCTATTCATTTTTGCAGTACTCATAAGTAGTCTTCCACCCAACGACCTGGCATCCAGCCAGTATACAGCAGCTTTTAGCATGAGACGTCACACGTATGTTCTAACAATATCGGCCATAAAAGGATGTCTGCACGTACAGTCCTCAGAACGTTTCTGCCGCCATTCAGAATGTTGACTTCTACATCGGTGCGCAGTCAGATTCTGTGTGTTGCTGCCAGCTTCAGGTAAGTGCCCCGTTGGGGATTTATTTCCTTGCTACTGCTTTTTGTATTAGTTCATGTCATCGAGGAAGGGCAAGTATAGGTGTGGAAGGCAGATTCCACATTAAGATAGCCACAACCTTTGTCTTTTCTGCTTAGGGGCCTTGTCATGACTATTGATCCTGATTCATTTGTCAGGCCTTTGTGTGTTAGACTTTGTGTAGCCTACTTTCGACTTTAAATCTCTTCCTGTAGATGCAGTGGCATAAACGTCTAGCTAAAGACATTATGGAGAGTTCCGGGAGTCCATTGGCTGAGCTGAGTTTGAAGAGGAAAGTTAGCAAACCTAGACCTTAATCCTCTAGGGCTGTGTCTCTTACCTGCGACGTATCCCTTGAGGTCAGTGAAGACTCTATGGTATGTTTGGAGGTCAGGTCTGATTCCTCGGCAGGTACCTCATTGGAAGCCACTAAGGAAGCTAATCTCAGCATGTCTACAGAGGCAGGGCAGACATCCGTTTTGGGCGGAATGGGGGAACTGTGGCTTGTTGTGCCTGAGGGCCCTGGAAATGTTCCTACCTCTTTTGCAAGGGATCTACCTCGTACTACACCGGATGTGAGGCTTATGTCTGGTTACATTACTTCTCCTCATGCAGAGTTCCATGCAAAGAAAACACAGAAAACAAGACATTTATGTGTTCCTTCAGCTCCTCAGTCTGTGATGCTTTCTCCCAGGGTCTTATCAAGGCTTTGATGGCTCTGAAGCCTTCTTTGGCATTTCCTGTTCCTTCCTTTACTTCCTCCCTTGTTTAAGAAGCTGGGAACAGGTTATTTCCACAGATAGTGATACTCTTCCTCTGATGAAGATTCTGTAGCATATTCCACTCGAATTACATCCCTATGGAATACGCTTCTCCAGAGTAATCTAATGGGGGGATTTCCCTTTGGAAGAGATTTCCTTCAGTGAAACTGTCAACAAAATGAGGGGATTCTTCAAATGGGATTGTTACCAGATTTCTGATGAACAAAAGAGGTATTATTTACCTGTTGCAAATGGAGGTTCCTTCCCCTGCAGTGCCTCCAGTCCTCCCAGTTTTCCTGGACCCTTTTGTCTCCTCTTCTAAAACTCCAGACTCTCAGATTCTCGCTCCCAAGAGGCCAGATATATTTTACAAGGTGTCTGATGATTGTAAGTTTCTCTATAAGTGTCCCTCTGCTGATCTAGAAGTTGTTTCTGTAGCTTCTGATAAATCTTCATGATAGTCTCCTTCTGCCAAATTTTTACCTTCGGATAAGGAGAGCAAGATTCTAGAGAGACTGGTTAAAATGGTTTATACATCCTCTAGTCTAGCTATCAGAGCTATAAATTACTAAACTCGTATGTCTAGGTATTCCTTGGCTGTAATTTCCCAAGCTTCTCAAGCTCTTGCTCATCTACCGGACCCTGAGAGTAAAACACAGGTTATGTCTCTTTTGGCTTTTTATTCACATGTGGCTAGACATTCCATTAAGTGCAGTTATGGTGCTGTGGATGTATCATGTAGAGCTGCAGCTTCTGCTTCTGTGCTTAGGAGACTTTCCTAGTTGAGACTTTAGCCATTACTTGACAATATTAAAGCTAAATTGTTAGATGATCCTTTGGATAAGTCAGCTCATTTTGGTTCTGTTGCTGCATACTTATTTAAGACACTCCAAGAGAAAGGCAAGGAACTTCAACATTTTAAACACCTGCTTATTTCTCCATTTCCTAGGTTTCATAGGAACTTCCATGTCAAAACTTCCTTTGTTAGGAGACCTGTTCAGTCGTCTTCTACCTCTGCTTCTACTTCCAGGTCTAAAAAGTCAGTTAGGAGACCTCTTCAATCCAAATCTTCTGCTTAGGCTCCTTCTACTCAGCAGCCTTTTCAAGCCAAGTCTAGCTCTCTGTGATGATCAGCAGTCTTTTTCAAGTCATACTGCTCTGTCTTCGCCTTTCTCTCTCTTTTCCACTTTGGGCAAGGATCACGCAGGATTCTTGAGTTCCGTCTATTATCCAACAAGGATACTTTATGACTTGGAAGACTCTCCCTCCTTTCATGGGAATCCCACAGGCCCCTTCAAATTGTTTCCAGATGTCCTATCACAGCTACTCTCTTAAGGTACAGTTCAAAGTGTGCCAGTGGAACAGAGAGGCAGAGGGTTTTACTCAAGAATGTTTCTGGTTCCAAGAAAGGATGGTCCTTGGAGACCAATTTTAGACCTTTCCCATGTTAACACTTTTTCTGAAGGCGCCATCTTTCCATATGCTGTCCCTACAATCTCTCTTTCCTCCGATTTCCCATCAGTCTTACATGGCCTGTCTGGACATCAAGGATGCTTATTTACATGTTCCCATTCATCTTCTGTTCAGGAAATTTTTGCATTTCTCTGTGGGTTCTGTACACTTTCAGTTCTTTGCCTTGCCTTTTGGTCTTCCCAGTGCCCAAGGGTATTTACAAAATGCTTTGCCCCTGTCATTGCCTTCTTGAGAGTCCAGGGAATTCAGGTGTATTCGTACCTTGATGATTTTATTTTGTTTTGGTTTCTGGCTCCTCAGTCAGAACAGTTGCCTCAAAATCTTCAGGTGGGGATTCACCTCCTTCAGAGTCTAGGGTTTATGATATACTTCAAGAAATCCTGTCTGACTCCATCTCAGGATCACATTTTCCTATAGTGCAGGTTCAGAACAGACCTTATGATTTTTTTTTTTTCCAACCGACAAGGTTCAGTCTCTCATTGCCTTTCTGGGAAGCCTTCTGCCTCTTCCTTCCATTTCGGCCAGGGAGTTTCTAAGACTTCTTGGGTTTATTGTTTCCACAATTCCCATGCTGCCCTTTGCAAAGCTGCACATGAGGAAATTTCAGTGGTTTCTAAAGGCAACCTGGTCACAGCATGCTCACCCTCTAGACGTTCTGATTCTTGTCCTCCCTTACCTAAAAACAGAGCTCCTCTGGTGAAGTCAGCATCTTACTCTGAATCCAGGCCTTCCTCTTCTTCAGCCCCAGTCTTCTCAACATCTATTCACAGATGCCTCAGACACAGACTGGGGGGCAACTTTTGCTTCCAGAAAGGTGCAAGGCCTTTGGTTTCCATTTCAAAGGAGGGAGCACATCAGCATCAGGGCAATGAGGGCTCTGATTCTGGCTTTGCAGGGTTTTCGTCCTCTCTTTCAATCAGGTTTTCTGAAAATTTTTACAGATGACACCACTGTTCTCTGGTACATAAATAAACAGTGGGTGTCCAAATCTCATCTTCTTTGCGAGTTACCTCACAGGGAATGGGAATTGGCAATTCAGTACAAGATGATGACTCTTGTAGTTTACAATCCATCTGCTCAGAACATTGTGGCAGACACCTTAAGCAGGTCCAAGACGCAGTCCCACAAATGGATGCTTCACAGGGATGTGTTTCTGGATTTGGTCAACTGGTTGGGGTACCCCTCATCTGGATCCATTTGCCTCCCCTCTGAACAGACAACTTCCTCTTTTTTGTGCCAGACTCCCTCTTCCTCAGGCTTGGAAGGTGGGCACCCTATCTTTTTCATGGAAGGGGATGTTTCTTTATTCATTCCCCTTCCCTCTTAGTCAGAAAGTTCAGATGAAAATTCAGCAGGACCAGACAGAAATCTTGCTGGTGACTCCATTTTGGCTAAGACAGCATTGGTTCCCTCTTCTTCTGCATTTAGCCAAGGGCCATCATCACAGATTACCTTACGGTGTGGATCTGCTCACAAAAGACAAGGGATCCTTGCTTCATCCACATCTGTCAGCCTTACAAATAATCCTGTGGGTGATAAACATTTTGATTCCTTTTAGGCGACTTTTTTTCACAGGATGTGCTTTGGGTTTTGCAAGAGGGAAGGAAACCAAATGCTAGAGAATCTTACATTTCTAAGTGGAAGAGATTTTCCATCTGGTACCTTTCCAGAAAGCTAGACCCATTCCAGTAGTCCTTTCTTACTTTCATGAATTACTTAACAGTGTCTTGTTATACTTCTCAGTGAAAGTTCACTGTTCTGCTGTTTCTGCTTGTCTGCCATTATCTCCACCTTTAGCATCTAAATTGGAGGTAAAGCTTTTTCTCTAAGGCGTCCTACGTATTAAACCTCCCAGGAAAACAGTTCCACCTCCTTGGGATTTGAATTACCTTTTGGAGATGGTAACTGTGGCTCCTTTTGAGCCTGCAGCTTCTGCTTTTAAAGTTTTGTACTTGGAAGACCGTACTTCTGGTGGCATTGACCTCTGCCAGAAGGATTTCAGAGATTCAGGCTTTGATGGCATCCCCTCCTTTCTAGGTTTTCCACAAAGACAAAGTTTCTTTGTGAACCAGTCCTTCTTTTATGCCTAAGGTGGTGAATGAGGTGTCTCTTAATCTATTCAGTTGCCTGCTTTATTCCCTTCTCCTCAATCATCCAGTGAAACGATTCTGCACACTTTGGATGTACATTGGTAACTTAGATTCTGTCTAGATAAAAGTAAAGTGATCAGGAAATCAGATCAGCTCTTTGTGTCTTTCCATCTCAGGGCTGTGGGTTTGCCTGTTTCTAAACAGACAGTCAATAAGCATTGATTTATAAGTGGGCCCCCCCCACCTTTCTTATTTTTTATTTTTATTCTTGTTATTATATGTGTCTTTTTAAATGAGTGATGTTGCTTTTACATGGCTTGATTGACTGTAAGATTTCATTGGCTGTTATTAATTGGATAGGGCTGATAGGCTGTTCAGTACTATATCTGTTTGGTGTATGTTGTTAATGGCAGTCTGACGAAGCAATTTTATTGTGAAAGCGCTTACTACTGTTTTACTACTTACAACAAAATATTTTCAACCCATGGCTGTGTGTTCTGGTATTTTGCTGTGATTTCTCTGGAAAAAAAATTGAAATTGCAGGAAGTGAGTAAGAGGTTACAACCTCCCTAGCAACCTTAATACTTTAATGCAGTTAATAGAACAGTATATAATTTCGTTTTATTTAAAGATAGCTAGTGCACTTTTTTTAGGACTTGAAGTTAATGTTTACTGAAAGCATACAAGCTGATTTTCATATGTGGGAGAGGAGGAGAGATGAGAAAAGAACAGAAAGCAATCAGTGTAAGTGGGAACACAGGTTGTAGCATGCATTTTAGCATAGGTGACCATAATTCTAGATGCAGCTGTCAGTTTGGGGCAATTGTTTGATTTTTTAAGGTTTAACTTGATGTTTCGGAGATATACATAGTTTTGTTTATTTGCACCAAGCTTATAGGGGAAGGGGGTGTTTTGTATTTAGTTTTTTGTTTGATGGTTTAATTAAAACAAAAAGTCTTGAAAAATGTGGCACATGTTCAAATCATACCTCTCAATCTGGAAACATCAAAAATCTGGACAAGGCCCATGAAAAATAGGTACAAATCTGTACGCTGATTAACGTAAAGTTTGCATACATAATTGCATAATCCCATCCACTCCAATGGAATTGTGGGATACCAACTTTCAAACGCAAACTGAAGAACAGACAACCAAAATATGGCATCACTGCATTATAAAAACACTGTGTACAACTGCTCAGGGGCTTTGAATATAAAAGAGGGCTTCATAAATCATTCATTCCATTTCTAACAGAAAGACAAGTCAGCAAGTTTAATATTTCACATTGTTAGGTCAGACCAATCTTGAAACGCACAGTGGCCATACAGGATATATCATAACAAAGATCATTTGCTGTAAACTGCGTACGTTGGAAATGCAACTCATTGCATGTCTGGAATTTTAACAGCAGCCATGGGCTTCTGCTCTCATATTCTGTAACTAGCATTACTACACAGTAGAATATTGTAACAGCATAGTCTGATAAAATATTGTTAATCTAACAGAAAAGAAGGCATGCTGGTTATGCTACATACTATGAATGGACACAGTAAGCATATGTATAAATATCAAAGACACATCAGCATTCTGTTAATCAGAACAATTCCTTAGTCATTCCAAAATAATGTGTTCTAAAATTGTTGAGCTTTAACCAAAAGTGCACTCATATTCACTACATGATCATTATGTTTTCATATTTGTAGTTATAATCAAGTGTGTGTGTGTGTGTGTGTGTGTGTGTGTGTGTGTGTGTGTGTGTGTGTGTCAATTTCACAGCAGCCCCTAAACCTCAACACACTGCAGTAAAACATTCCACAACTACAAACTTTCAACAAAGGGAATGGTGACCACCAAGGCATCAGTGAAGTATAAGTGTGCCATACACGCAATCACACACACACACACACACACACACACACACACACACACACACATACACACACCTCCACTCTGGAAATATTCAAATGAATGCTGCACTTAGAATAACTGCTCCGAAAAACTTAGAAAATACAACCATTACCAAAATGTACTTCGATACTGACGAACGTTGCACTTAGAATAACTGCTCTGCTCCGAAATACCTTAAAGCTATGAAGAGCTCTGCAGTACCATTACCAAAATACAGACATGCTTAGAACGCTCCATTACCAAAATACAGACGAACGCCGCACTTAGAATAACTGCTCTGAAATACCTTAAACACACACACACACCCTTTCTGAACATAACAATATTTAAGCTTACTCACCAGCCCTCCATTCGAGCCTTGCTGCAAGACCTTCTAAATAAAACCCTTGCGCGATCTAAATAAAATAAATCCTTGCTGAAATGAAGCCTTCTAACTAAAAGTAAATCCTTGCTGTTCTTCCAGCTGAAATACAATCTTTGCGAGACTTGGATAACTGTAAATCCTTGCCAAAAATGAAGCCTTCTAACCTTCTAAATAAAAATAAATTCTTGCCGTTCTTTTCCGGCTGGTTCATTCCCACTCACAAAAGCATTTGAACCACTGGAAACCCGGAAATATGTATGCCCCGAGCTCCATTCCGACAGGCTGGTATCCCTGATGAACTGACTTCATCATGAAAAATAAAAAAAAAAGTGAAAAAAATAAAAACTAAAGAAACAAAAATCGGAAATGAAGGGGTGCCACTCGAATCATGGCACCCCATTATTTGAACCCCAAAACTCGGTAAAAACCGCGTAATTCAGGACATTTGGGAGGTATGGTTCAAATGGAGATGAGAAGAAACAGCTGTACAAAAGTTCAGCCTGCCAAACGTCATTATGCACACGTAATATAAAAGCTGGAGATGCACAATCAAAAAAAAAAAATTGTCATGTATAATAGGTGTGAAAAACAGCTTTTGATCATGATGGTTGTATTGCCCATATTATCCTGGAACACGAATGGCTTTACACATATAGATAAAAAGAAAATAGTATTGAATTATATTAAGAAATGCAGAGTGCAGATCACAGTGCTGGAGGAGACATATTTGTAAAGAAATGAGCATATGAATTTGACAAAAAGAGGATTTCAGGATGGATATTCATCAGAATGTCAGGGAGAGAAGAAGAGCAGAATAATTATACTGTTTGCTAGAGGAGCTCCAATAGTGATAGATGAGGAAACAATATAAAAAATGGTAGATTTGGGTAGTAAGGGGCTGTTGGCAAGGGAGGAGGATTACAATGGCAAGTATTTCTATTACACCAAAAACTGCTATTATGGAGCTTAAGAAAAATATGGGAGAAATAATCAGCTTTCGGTAAAAATATTATTTATAGTTGGGGACTGAAATTTAATTTGCAACAGTAACAAAAGAGGGTAGATTTCTGAAGAAATTAATGAAAAGATTTGGTATGGAAGATGTGAATTCAGTAGAAGAAACTCAGACAGAATTTACATATTATTCTCCATGGTACAACTGGGCTAGACTAGATTGACATATTTCAAAGGAACATGTACATTTAATTGAAAGCTTCAACACACATCCAATAACTATTTCTGCTTGTGCATCAATAAAAAAAAGATAATGCAGGGTAATGATGGAAAACTAAGACACTGGTGCTTTCCCACCTACCTGTTAAAAGAGACGTTTAAGGAATGAGTAGTGGAAATTATTTGAGAGTTATTAGATATGATAAAAGTATCTTCACAAGTTATAGCTAGTGACTAGGATAACATGAAAATGGAGTTTAAGTAGGGCAGAAATAGAAAGCAATATGGTTAAGAAGTAATAGCAATTACTTAGAGGGGCTGACAAAGGTTAAAGTATTGCAAAATAAAGGGAATGTCACAAAACAAGAGGAGAAGCAAATGCAGAGTGTTAAAAGAGAAAATAAGGAAGTACCAGTGTAGTATGCATGAGTTTAGAAAGACTGCAGCTAAGGAACTATTTTTGATAACTCCAGAGCACAAAAATGTTTAGCACAACAAATTAGGCAGTAGAGTGTTAAAAGCATTTGACAGAGTAAGCTGGGATTTTTTGAGTAGGGTATTAGAAACATTTGCATTCCCTGATAAAATATTAAGGTTAATTAGAAGGCTATATGAAGGATCAGAGGCAAGAATTAAAGTGGGAGGGTTCCTATCAGATAAGCTGTGTTTGAACAGAGGAACCAAGCAAGGCTGTCCTCTTTCCCCTTTATTTGCTTTATATTTAGAGACATTGGCAAAGAAAATAAGGGATTCAGAAGTACAAGGATATTATTGGTATTGTAATCAAGAAAAGTTGGCTTTATTTGCATATAATATTATTTTGTACCTGATAAATCCAAAAAAGGACATCTCAGCATTGGGAAATATTTTGAGCCAGTTTCGTGTTTTGGGGATATAAAATGAATGAAGAGAAAACAAAGAGCATACATTGTGTAATCACACACAAACTGGTTCAGTAATACTCATATTTATAGAGACCTGATAAGCTGAAGTATTTAGGAGAATGCATTATAAAGGCTTTTGTTATGTCAGCTAATGATATACGGGAAGAGACTAAGCAATGATAATACAAAAACTGAGAAACTGGAAACTTATTTATGGGTATGGATAGCACGATAGAAGCAGTGAAAATGTTTTTAGTTTTGTGTTGGGGCCAGCCATACTTTTATCAACTCAAGGAGAAGTTGTGGACAATAATTAATAAAGAACTGAAGGGATTTATCTGGGAGGGAAAGAGGGCAAGAGTTAAGTGGGATAAGTTCATTGTTCCAATAGAACAAGGTGGTTTAGGTTTAGCTGATTTTGAGGGGATATTTTAAAGCTACACAGTTAAGGCTCAAATATATACTACATGCAGAAGGTTATAATTCAAAGTGGAAAGGGATGATGAAGCAAGGGGAAGTTCAAGAAATAGAGTGGGATTTTGGATTCAAATCCTTAAGTAGAATAATAACCACAGAGAATGTTATAAAGTAGCAGAAAGTATTTTCGAACTAAGCCAATACGAGAATGTACAAAGGAAATTTTTGCCTTAAGAATGACTGCAAGAAGAGGTACAGAAAATAGGCAAGTGGGAGAAACACTGGCAAAGGAACCAAGATTATTGGGAGCAAATAATTCAAGCAGGAAAAGTAATAGAATGGGATGAGGCCAAGAAGACATTTGAATTGCAGGCTAGAGACTGCCTGCCCTATCAGGGCATGATTTCACAGTACAGGCAAAGAGAAGGAGATAGGTATGGAGGAATTTTAAGTGAAAGATCTGTTGTGGTAGAGTTTTTAGTTGAATCTAGAACAGATGTGGTTGTTAAAAAGGGATAATTAGTAGGGCATATAGTAAGTCAGAGGGGTTTAGAAAAGACTGGGAAGAGAGATTGGAAAAGCAATTTACAACAAAATAATGGGAAGACGTTTGTATGGCTGCCGAGTATGCTACCAACTCCAGAAAGTTTAGAGTCTTTGCTTGGAAGTGCTTGCATAGGTATTTTTATACCCCAAGCAGACTTCGAAGAATTTTTCCCCAGGTAGACAAGTTTTAGATGTGTGATGAAGAAGAAAGAGGTAACTGGAAACATGATCCGATGTTGTCAGTTTTCATTCATTCCTCAGCAACTGGGTTCAGATCCGATCCTCGGATCTGATTCAGCTGTTACTCAAGTTTGTGGCCACCAAAAACTCTCAAGCTCCTCCCTTTCCCATAATGACCAACCATAACACTCCTCAGATCTCATTTGCCACTTTAGCACAAAGACATTGTCGCCTTTGGCTGTTGAGCTTGATAGCATTTTTTGAATTTCAGATAACTGAATTCTTTTATATAATTCTTTATTCTCTATTATTATATCTCCCTTTCTGTACTGTAAAGTGTACATATTTTTACCATTGCTTGTAGTTCTTTCTTTATACTCTGTTTTAGGGTAATCTTACTATAGCTGGTATTTCCTTTCTGAAAAAATAAATGTTTCTTACATTTGTTTTTGCTACTAAATTTAGAAATGTCTGAGAAAGCCCCCTTGGGGTTTAAAAATGTATGGAATGTGGACATAAAATTCCGCTTTCAGACTCTCACACTCTGTGTGTATTGTCTAGGCCCACAGCACCTAAATGTTGAATGCAAAATTTGTCAGGGATTTGATCCTAGGGCCTTGGCTGATAGGAAGAATAAGTTAATATTAAAAAGATTACTCCCTTCTTCCTTTTCCAGTGCATTATCTGGGGCTCACCCCCCCAAGCACAAGGTAGGAGAGTCTTCTAATCCTTCTGGATCCTCTACACCATCCTCTGATCCTACTACTGAACCACCAAGGAAAAAGGCCAAGAAATCTGATCTGAAAGCTGCTTCTGCATCTGACAATAAGTCTGCTTCATCAAATCTGACTTTATCAGATCCAAAGCCATTACCAAAAACAACAGTATCCCTTTCCTTGGATCCGGTCATATTGCACATACCTTCTCCCTTCCTAGAAGTACGTTGACGTTCAAGATCCCCATCACTGGCATCTATTCGTTCTTCCAGCAATCTCACCACGGCAGATATGAACAGGATGATGAGGAAGTTTCTGTCCATGCAAATACAGATGTGAGTTTTTCTGGCTCCTGCCCCTTCGGTTCAGGAAGCCTTTCTAAGCACTACACCACATTGTCAGCTCCTTCACCGATCTGGCCAGTTGTTTCGGTGCCCATGGATCTGAGTCTTTATCATCAACTTTGGATCCGAACATCTTAGGTTCTTCAGATCTGACACTTTGAGTGCTTTGGCTCCTATGGTTTCGGATCCGGGCGACTGTCAGAGTTAGGGTGTCCCTGTTGGGCTCAAGGTGTTAGAGCCAACTCCAGAGTTTTTGAAGCCTTCTCTGCCCCTTGGAACTTCAGCACTGGATAGCTCAGTTCTGCCTCTGGTGGGTTGCCTTCAGGGCAGAGGGAGCCGAGGGGTCTGAAGCTTGGCTTCTTAGCTCCATCAGCTTCCTTCTTCCTCAGAGCCTTTGAGGTAGTGGAGAGGGTGTTTTCTGCTTCTGCAGGATGGATGGTTCCTCCCACCTCGGATCATCCATCTGGGTCCCACATGTCTTTATGTGTTATCCTCATTATCCTGGTCCACAGGGACAGCCTATCCAAAGTCTCCAGGATACCCGTAAGGTATTATAATTTCTGCCGGTACCTCTCTAGAGTATCCCACCGAAGTGGTCCCTAGGAAGAGGAGGTACAAGAGGAGGCATTTGGATTCCCCTGAGGAGTCCGTCACTTACTGAAGACACTAATTTCAACAAAGAGGAAGGGTCTCCAAGATCACCACCTAAAGCAAAGAGGTTGGTTGGTCGGCCCAAAACCTTTCCTCGGAGGAGTCACTGTTCCTGGAGGCTTTTTGGTCTGGCCCTTCTACTTCCTGGGTGACTCCGCCTACTGATGAGCTCATTGATTTGGTTTCTTGGCAGGCATGGAAGGAGCCTGACACAGATGAGCCAATCCCCAAGAGACCGGATTGGATTCTGGCACCGTCTGTAGGCAAGGAATTTTGTAGCAGGGGAGTGCCCATAGATGCCATGGTCATGGCAGCAGCCACTAAGAAGGAAGTCGCAGAAAAGAGTTAATCTGTCCATCCCCCTAATAGAGAGTCTAGGGCACTGGCCAGATTTGGAAAGCATGTGTATGCTTCAGTGACTTTTTCTCTCAGATCAGTGAATTACCTGGGCCATTTTACAAGGCTTCAAAGAGATTTTTGATAAAAGAACTATCAAATTTTCTTTCAGGATCTATCACTGCTGAGGCTCAGGCATCTGTAGCATCAAAGTTGGCTACCCTATTATCTATTTCTAACTCATCCATGAGGCTTATCTCACATGTGGCTTGAAGGTACCTCAAGGGCAGCAGGTTCAGGCATATACAAAAGGAGGCATGCCTGAATGCACTTGTGTGATTTTGCAGAGGCCTTCAAGTCCTCATTAGTCAGTGCTCCTTTTGACAGCAGTTCTCTGTTTGTGTTGAAAGTGAAGGACACACTCCCCAGGTGCGAGAAGGATGGAAGGACCCTCTCTGCAGTGGTTGTACATTTTTCAATCCTTCAAAGAACCTTCTCAAGGAATTGGCGAGTTAGTTGAAAAATGTGGTTCAGGAAGTCCAGCGGTCCTTTCAAAGGTCCACATGGAGATTGTTCCCCCAGGGGCAGAGAGGTGAACTCAAATGGAAGATGCCACCTGCACCGCAGAGAAGGCCAGCAGAACCAAGGGTCTGGAGATTCTTTTTCTGATAGACCCTATCAGTGCTCCTGAAAGGAGGCCAGATTGTCCCACTCTGGAGGCAGTTGGGGGTCATTTATTTCTGCACCAGAGAGCCTGGCTAGAATTCACAAAAGATACTTGGGTGCAGAAGATTACATTCAGAGGTTACTTAATTCCCTTTTCCCTTCCACCTCCACCTCTATACAAACTTCCCGATGTACCACCCAGTCGGAGGAAATCAGCAGCAACAGAAATTCAAAAGCTGCTAGAAAAAAAGAGTCATCCAAGAAGTCCCAACAGACTAAATAGGATCTGGAGCTTACTCAAGATTCCTTTTAGTACCAAAGAAAACAGAGGGCTTGGGCCAGTTCTGGATCTCAGTATCTTGAACAAGTCAGTTCAACACATGTTTCAGATGGTCACGGTTCAGTCCATTCTTCCCTTTTTGAGCAAGGATGATTGGATGATCTCAGAAGACATTCAGGATGCATACTATCATATAAAAATGAACAGACAATCCAGGAGGTACCTACACTTCCGGCTGGGAGCCAATCACTATCAGTTCAGGACACTGCCCTTTGGCCTCACCACAGCCGCCAGAGTGTTTACCAAATGCTTGGCAGTAATAGCAGCTCACTTGAGACTACAAGGATTGTGAGTGTTTTGTATTTAGACAACTGGCTCATTACTGCCCTGACCATGCATCTACTACTAAAAGCACGGAATCAGGTGCTCCAGACTTGCTGCAACCTAGGGATAACTGTAAACTACATGTCGCATTTTGAAACCGTTTCACACACAAAAATTTATAGGAGCAGTTGTCAATACGGAATCAATGACAGCTTCTCATCCCCTCTCAGGAGTGCTAACTATCAGGTTCCAGGTCAAAAAGATAATCTTCAGTACCACAATTTCAACTCGATTGATTCTACAAGCCCTAGGGTCAATGTAAGAGGCCATAATTGTAGTTCTCCTTGCAAGATTTCATATGAGAATTCTTCAGTGGATACTGTCAACACAGTGGTCAGTTCTTTGCCACCCCATGTCAGCCCAAATAAAAATAAACTATGTATGCAAAAAATACCTTTGGTGGATTCAGTCAGATCAAATTTTACAAAGTCATCCCTTTGTTTACCCCTCATCCCAGGGCCATAGTGACCATGGACTCACCCCAGATTGGGTGGGTGTGGGGGGCAATTCCTGGGGAAAAACCGTCCAAGGCACTTGGTCCCCCAAAGAGGCCAAAATACATATCGGTGTTCTAGAAATGAGATCAATGCTCTTAGGGTTGCAGGCATTTCAAGACTCTCCCTTTCGGGACAGTTGCAATTCAAACGGACAATGTCAGTAGTTTGGTACTTCAACAAACAAGGGGGAATCAGGTCTTATCCTTTGTGTCGAGAAGTTTGGCAATGGACAATCACTTCCAACCACTTTCTGTTAGCAGTACACATTCTTGGGAAATCCAGTGTGATAGCAGACAAAACTGAGCAGGTCCATTTAACTACTTCACATGTGGTCTCTCAACAAGACAGTGGCAGATAAGACTTTCAGTCAGTGGGGCCAGCTTTGCTGCAGTCTTTTTGCATCTCCCCTAAACAAAAAGTGCAGCAGCTTCTCCCTCATCCCCCACAGGGAGAATCACTGAGAAATGTTCTACTCCACAATTGCCCCCCCCCCGGTCTTCTTTATGCATATCCACCGATTCCCCTAATTCCCAAATTTCTACAGAAAGCTGCCCAATTGAAGAGAAAGTTTATCCTCATTGCACCTTACTGGCCTTGACAGATTTGGTTCCCCTTCCTTTGGACCCCATCTACTCTACCCACCTTGGATTCCGGATCAAATTCCAAACGTCCTGTCTCACCCAACAGGCATGATGCATCCAGATATTTCAAACCTCAAGCTAACAGCATGGTTTCTCCCATTCCCTTGACAGCCAGACATTTGATACTCTCTTCCCCTGTTCGCCATATACTTCTGTCTTCACATAAGGCTTCAATAAGAAAACTTAACAGAAGCAAGTGGAAAAGGTTTGCTTTTTGGGCACAGCAAAATCACATTGACTCCATTTCAGCTCCTGTACAAAGTGTCCTGGAATTTTTGGCAACAAATTTTAATGAAGACGCTACCTCTTCAACAATTAAAGTCCAATTAGCAATTTCTAATTTTCATACTGGATTTGACAATTACTCCTTGGCTTCATCTAAACTTTGTAAAGCCTTTTTAAGAGGCACCTTCTTGCTGATACCACCATATAAAGATCCTACTCCACCATAGGACTTAAATTTGGTACTACAAACCTTAATTCAGTCCCCCTTCAAACCAGCAGCTAAATGTGAACTTAAATTCTTGACCTGGAAAACTATTTTTCTAGTGGCCATTACTTCTGCTAGAAGAATCTCAGAACTTCAAACTTTATCATCTAAATCTCCTTAATTGATTTTTCATAAGGATAGTCTGACATTATGTACCAACGTTTCTTTCTTTCCTAATGTGGTATCAGAATCCAGTATCATACCAGTTTTATATGTTACATTTATTAGATGTTCACAATTGCGTTTTTACTTACATATAGCAAACAAAATCAGACAGACCAATTATTTGTCTCCTTTGCAAATTAAAAATTGGCCAAACCAGTTCCAAAGGTTGCTTTAGCCAAATGGCTGACAAATTGCATAATGTTTATTTACAACAAGCTGGGCCTAACCTTACCAAAACTTATAAGAGCACATTTGACTAGGTCTATGGCAGCTGCCACAGTATTTTCTTTCTAAAGCTTCCATGGATGATATATGCGCAGCTGCAACCTGAACCAGTCCTCATACTTTTATCACTCATTACAAGTTGGATCTGATCTCTAGGGGAAGAGCATCCTTTGGCTCATCTGTGCTCGGAAACATCCTTCCTTAGAGTCCACCCGGGAATTTAGTTAGCTGGGGACTATGTCCCAGTTGTTGAAGAATGAATGAAAATGACAACATCAGATAAAGAAGTTGTGTACTTAGCATAACATTCCATCTGTGTTGTCCATTTTCATTCTTCTTCAACTTCCCACACACCAATCCCATCCCTTTCTTACTTGGCTTCTGGAAGAACAAGAGTATAAGGACACAGCTGTCCTTCGCACTGACCTCCACATAGGCTGTATATTTTCAAGTCTTTCCTAAATAGTTTCATACCTTTCTTTTTATAGATAGATATAGGTGTGTGTGTGTGTGTGTGTGTGTGTGTGTGTGTGTGTGTGTGTGTGTGTGTGTGTGTGTGTGTGTGTATTTTTTGTTTGGTATATAACAGCAAACAAGATCTGAGGAGTGTTAGGGTTGATGCATTATGGTAAAGGGAGGAGGTTGAGAATTTCTTGGTGGCGACGAGCTTTAGTAGTGTCCGAGTTAGATTTGAGAATCGGATCTGAACCCAGTTGTTGAGGAAGAATGAAAGTGGACAACACAGATGGAACATTATGGTGAGTACATAACTTTTTTTTGGGATTGTAATGAGTTGGCTAATTTTAAAAATTCCTTACAGAGTACTCTGTCAGAAATATTGTGTGAGCAAATGGCTGTAATTAAGGAAATTATCCTTTTGAGCTGGGATTCAAAATCTGAATAGCTTAGAACATAGTAAAGCCTTAAGTTTAATTCTGTTGCCTGACAAAAAAAAAAGCAATTGCTAGAAAATGGAAATCAAAGTCTGCACCAACTGTATTTGAGGTATTGAATATTATAAAAGAGATAAAAGGACTGGAAAAGGGATCTTTAGAAAGGGAAGGAGCAAATTGCATAGAAGTACGTGGAAACTGTAGGAACAAATACGCACATGATAATGTTCAGAAGTAAGAGTGAGATTTAAGGGAAGGTAGGAATTCAGTAATTTTTTGTAATGTTGGACTGATAATAGCTAAGTAAATGTATGTGATGCATATTGCTTTTAAATGGAAAAATGTTAAAATGGTTTGTTATCTTTTCTGTTAATGTATGTTTGCCTATGTCTTGTGATAATTTAATAAAGGTATTTCAATAATGGTTGGTTGCAGAGGATTATAACCAGAAGTTATTCTATCCCTTGTCTTTTTTCGCCCCCCACCCTCCCAAGTAAACTTCCTGATGTTCCACCCTCTCAACAAAAGTCAGCAGCACTAGAAATAAAAAAGCTGCTAGACAATTGGGTCATCCAGGCAGTCCCAGTAGATCAGCAATGATCCGGTGTCTACTCAAGGTTTTTTTGGTGACAAAGACTGGAACCTTATCATTTGAACCAGTATGTGAAACAGACAAAATACCAGATGGCCATGTACAGTCCCTTTTACCATTGTTGAGAAAGGACAACTGGATGTACTAGACAAACCTTTAGGACATGTACTACCATATAATGATGGGCAGACCCTCCACAGAAGGTTTCTTCGCTTCCAACTGTGAGCCCAGTCACTTCCAGTTCAAAGCTCTGCCCTTTGGTCTCACCCAGACCCCCCGGAGTGTTCATGTGTATGGCAGTGGTTGCAGCTCATTGCAGACTGCTGGGGATCTAAGTGTTCCCATACCTGCAAGACTGGCTCATAACTGCCTTTGCTCACAACTAGGGATAACTGTGAAAATGGCCAAGTCCAAATTTTAACCAGATTAAGCTGCAGAGTTCATTGGAGCATACTTAGATACAAAATTATAAATAGCCTGGCTGCTGGAATCCAAGATTTCAACACTCCATCAACAAACGATAGCAGTGCATCCCATCAGAAGCCACCAGCCATTGATTTTGCATCTTCTCAGCTCGATAGCAGTCACCATTACCTTGGTCCCACTTGCCAGATTTTATATGAGAGTGCTCCAATGGACTATCAGTACAATAGTCATTGAGATGTCAACCCATGAACTTTCCAGGGTCTGTCACTAAAATTTACACAACTCGTATTCTCTGGTGACTAGGCTCTCCGATAGTGTCTTAGGTTAACCTTTTGTTATTCCTTTTCCCCAGCCCACAGTGACCATGGATGCTTCACAACTAAGGTGAGAGGAGTAATTTTTTTTTGGGGGGGGGACTGTCCAAAGCACATGGTCCCCCTTATAGGTCAGTCTTCACATCAATGTCATTGAAATGAGGCTAGTTCTCCTAGTGTTGCAGGCTTTCCAAGACTCCCTTCATAGGGGTATGATCTTTGTTTAGACAGGCAACATTTCAGTAGTCTGGTACATCAGCAAACCGGGAAGAACATATCCTTACCCCTTATATGGAGAGGCCGTAAAGTTTTGGCAGTGGGTGATGTATTCTCACTGCTTTCTGAAAGCAATGCGCATACTGGGGAAGTCCAATGTTCTAGAAGACAGGTTGATCAGGTCTGTCCTTCTCCCTCACGAATGGTCTGTCAACCCAACAGTGACCCAACTGTGCAACAATATCTTTGTTTTCCCTACCAACACCAAATCCATACCTCTCAACCATATTGAATTCCTCTGTATTTACCAGGATTGAGAGCAGAATAATGGAGTGCCACAAATTCCCGAATGGACCATTTAATTCCCAGATTTTTTAATACAACTTTAAACTTATGGCTGACGTCACCACACATCCTACATCATCAACATGCAGGAGTGTGCGTAATGACATCGTCATCATGAGGCAGACTGCAGCCTATAGGACACAGACTGTTGTTAATTGGAATACCAGCCATCAGGCAGCAGCAGCGAGCTGATCAGAGTTGCTGTTCACAAACATTATTACAATTTAATTAAGTTCAACTTGGCTTCAGTAAGTGTTGCAGCAAAGTCCGGCAGGCACTCCACCCAGCACCCACCACCACCAGTGTCCCACTCCACAGGATGAGAAAATGTACTTTCTTTGGCTCGTCCGGCAGTTGGACCTCCAGGTAAATAAACAGTTTAAAAAAAGCTCATAGCTTATGTATGCATAAGCAGTGCAGTAGCAGCTAACAGAAATTGCAGCAAAGGAATCTTCGCATGACACTTGAATTTCTTTTATTGTAAAATAAAATTATAGTTGTATAGCGGCACTTTCATGTGAATGATGTGATGTGATTTGTGTGATCAGCATTAGTGCTGAAGTTACACTTTCAGGGCTCCCTGACACTTCAGAGCAGTTTACTTTATTAGCTATATATAATATATATCCAGGGACCCCCATTTTAACTACCTCAAAAGCTTCCTAAATCTGGAATTCCACTCTTTCAATTCGTGTCTTCCAGAATAGACAAATAATTTTTATGGCTCCACAGCCAGCTGCAGCCCTGTCTCACCGCCCCTCCCTCTAGTCATAAAATCCACTTCATGGTCGCCATAGAGGTAGTGGCATCTAGAAATAGCAGTAGCTGTAGTCTATCGATGCCACCATGTTCATTCATTTTGGGCGACGTGGGACACAAGTGTTGAATGAAGACAGAATTTTTCTTAGGTATTAGGCTGGAATGGTTGAGATTGGTAAAGGGCTAGGGGAGGAGTGATTGGATATTTGTGGTTTGTAGTCATGGTCTAGGAAATGTCATAGCGCCTCTGCTGTCTGTACCTTACTGCAAACTATACAGTTGGTGAGTTTTAGGTAATTTGTTTTTTTAATGGTATTGAAGCGGAATTATTCTGTTATTGCTAATTCTTGCGATTTGAATGTATTTGAACTCTGAGCAAGTTATTAATCCAGACACTTTCCCAGTTAAGTGTGAAAAAGGTCTGTGGAGATCACTGCTCTACTCCAGAAAGGAAACCGAAATAATAAAGTGCTGTCCAAGTTCAGTGCCTTAAATCTGCATTGTGTTTCCTTACGTGCCATTTTGGCATGTTTAACCATTATGTTACATGCATATTTGATAACGTTGTTGTATCTGTAGAGTGCTTTTTTCATGTTTGTCTTTTTTCGTACTCCAACTTAATAATCGCACATAAAACTATTAAATTTGTAATGATGGCATGTTTAATTGGAAGGTGGCCGTACTTCTCAACCTCTTAATGCAAGAAATCTGGACAAATCGTAAAATGATGGGGAGACAAAGGCCCAAAAATAGGCAAAGATTTTAAATATTGCTCTTATAAACTTAGAAAGCTGCTAGAATAACAGGATTTGTGTTAGCATGCATTTTTCTGGAGGATATGAAGTCTGAAACTCAAATCTATGTCATTATTTGGTCATTATTTAATGACTTCAGTCCTCCATGATTTGCCAGAAAACCACAGATTTTATGATGAACAGGCCAAATATTTGAGGCAAAAATCTGTACAGTTGAGAGGTATGTATGAAAGTGGCTACTATTTGCTTGCAGTGTTAGTGTCTCAGCAGTAACTACACTTGCTTTTAGTGCTTGCAGATATTAAGTCTGTGGGTTCTATTTCTACACTAGCTTTTTGGAAATATTCTCTGATACTGATACTCCAAAGTGTGCTGTCTTTCAGATGAGACCTAAAACGAGCTGGTGGTAGTTCAGGTGAGTGTAACTCATCTCATCAAAGTCATCTGACTGAGTTAGTGACTCAGGTGGATGTAAAAGATCATATTGCACTTATTGACAAAATAGTAGGGGAAGTATCTCAGTGTCATGGCCCAATTTTCCATAGTCAGTATGAATGCTGCATAGAGTCTCCTCTGAAGAGAGGACACTGGTCTAGTGGAATTAACCCAGTCAACAAAGAGTAAATGTCCCGGAAAATGGACAAGGCATCGAACAGTTAACTTCTGATCTATGGTAAAGTTAAGCATATTAATAGCATTAATTTAGAAAACCAGTAGTGTAAGAGGACTCGTATTAATGACCATTTTCTGAAGAACCGTTCTGCAACTCTTTATTTACTATCATGTCTCCACACTGCCCTGTTTCACAGTCACATTTTTGGATGAGTAGAACATTGAGGTAAAGTAAGGATGGCACCTGAAACTTGTGGACAGTTGAGAAGTATGCAGTGAGAACACCAATAGAAACAGATTTGTGGATGAGAATATAGAATTTGTGGCCAGTTGTGCTGCGACAATAAGTGAGCTGTGCAAGTTTCCAATATTACAAAGTATTTAATAGGAAAGTTGTGTTTGCATATATCCCATTATGTAGGTAAAATACTGGATATAAATAGAAATTAGCTAACTGCAGATGCTAAATATTTAACGCAAGGTCAGAGACAAAGCTAAGAATTTTGCCACTAGCAACTTAGAGAATTGATAGAACAAGGTGATTTGTGTTGATATGCATTGTCTGCAGAAGAGCTTTTTATATAATTTTCAAGTATGACCTCGTACATTTTGCTCCACACTGTTTATCTCACATTCATACTTTATAGGAGGCAAACACACAATTTTCATGCAAAATCAGGGAAAACTGGATGGTATGCAACTCACTTATAAGCCCCAAGGAAATAGATTTGCAGATTATAAACTAAAGGATGGCAGTTGGTAGAGAAATAACAGCATTAAAGAAGTCCTGCAGGCAAGCTGTAAAGAATTTTACATGGATTTTGGCATTTATAATAATGTTCATGTGATATTCATGTTAATTTGGAGAAAAAAGAAAGAGTAGTCTAAGAATACCTCACTTATTTGAATGTAACAGAATGGTGGGTCAATTGATTACTTAATATACTTTCTGTAAGAAGCTGTTAATTTTATTTTTATAAAAGCAAATTGCATTTTAATTTTACACAAGTTCAGAGATTGATACAAGTTCAGAAATGTTAATGTAAAGAAAACAATATTGTTCTGATTATATTTTGTTTAATATTTTGCCTGTTAAATTTGCTTTTAAATGTTGGTGTCCCACAATTCCACTGTAGTGGGTGGTGTTATATAATTATGTATGCAAATTTTGTTGATCAGCATACCGGTTTTTGGCTGTTGTGTCTACTTTTCATGGACCTTTGTCCAGATTTTTGAAAATTCCAGGTTGAAAGGTATGACCAAATGTAGCAGGTACTTTGCCCTAATCCCCCAGAAGGGGGAGTCCCCGAGGGATATCCTGACCAACACTTGGCACCCAGGTCTCCTTTATGCATTTCCTCCCACTCCTTTCATCCCAAGGTGGAGGAATGCTACAATGATCCTCATTTCACCTTTTTGGCCTCAACAGGTGTGTTTTTTCTTTCCCTGGTTTCGACTGACCCCCCGTTAGGTTTCGGACCCACTGCAGATCTTCTCATTCGCCTGTTCTGGATGTCTCACACCGACATTCAATCCCACAAGTTGACCACATGGTTTAAACAGCTCCTATGATGGCTAGACAGCCCAAGATTTTTTCCCAAATTATTTATGTTTTGACCTCTGCACAGAAACCTTCTACCAGGGAGGTTTATAAGAGTAAATGGAAGAGATTTTCAGTTTGGGCCTCAAGTAGAAATTTGAACCCCTTTGCACTCCCTCCCATGACAGTCTTAGACTTCCTGGCTTCTCTGATCCATAGTGAGGATAGCTACTCTACTATCAAGGTCCAACTAGCAGCTATTTCCAGCTTTCACAGTGGGGAGAATCAATCACCCATCCCTTCCCTTAGATTGTCCAAGGCCTTCCTTCTTTGGCCTCTCTTTCGGAACCTTGTCCCTCCTTGAGATGTTACCATTCTTCTACAGGCCGTAACCAGACCCCCTTTTGAACCTGCAGCTATGCTTGACTTAAAATATCTGGCTTGGAAGACTTTATTTTTGATGGCATTCACCTCTGATAGGGTGGTGTCAAAATTACACACTTGCGCATGTAAACTTTCTTACTTGGTCTTCCATAAAGACAGAGCTGCACTAAGAACTAGTCCTTCTTTTCTCCCTAAGGAAGCTTCTGAATCATCACTTAGTCCCATCAGCCTCCCTGTTTTCTTCCCAAGTTTCGCCAACAAAGGAGAATATGTGTTATACATGCAGGATGTACACCTTCAACTTCTCTTTTATTTGCATCACACTAAAAAAGTTTGAAAGACTGAGCAACTGTTTGTTTCCTTTTCTACAGCCTAATTGGGAAAGGGGGAGCCTGAAGTGATTCTTTCTCATTGGTTATCTAATTGTATTTTACATGTCTACAAGAGGAGTTATCTTTATAGGTTCATAGGTAGGTTCTAGACTATCTGCCCGAAGGCATTTGTAAACCTAGCCAGAATGTGTTGGCTTTCGCCACCCCCTTAGATTAGTTCCCTGTGCCTCTGTTCACCAGAGCCACTGAAGTGATCCCCAGGGTAAACGTTCTGTTTCCCATCCACTTGTCAAGGTTTCTCTTGAAGAGTGTTAGCAAGGAGCTCTGCCTAATGTAAATTGGAATCTTGTTCCAAAGCATGGAAAGTCTCTGGGACAGGAATCTATCTCTCCAGCACGTCCTATTTATTGTTGTGTTGAGGTTTAGATCCCTAGAGCGTGTGGCTTGAGGGGATAAGGTTTTCTTTAGATGGAGCATGTCCATCAATTCTGGGTTGAACATGGCCTTGCATGTCAGGCAGAGATCACCTCTGAGCAGGCAGTATGCAACTGAGTATAGCTGGAGTTTCTTCAGTCGAGATACATAGGGCATCTGTTTGAGGCCAGTGATCCTCTTGGTGAGGTACTTCTGTGTTTTTTCCAGCTGTTGCAGGTGTCTTGTAAGGTACATCCCAAATGGGGCGTTGTACTCTATGATGGGTGTGATAAGTGATGAGTAGAGGGGCACAATGACCTCTTTTGATCTGGAAGCAAACCCTTTTTGATTAGGTGGGCCACATAGAAGGATTTTCTAACCACTTTGGCAATGTGATTATATCAAAGGAGAGGTTACTATCTACTTGGGTCCCCAGATCCCTTATTACGTTTTCTGTATTTAGGGTAATACCACCTATGTGGTAGTTTGTAGGTACTTTGATATTTCCAAAGGGAATAACTATGCACTTTTTGGTATTTAGCTTGAGGCCATGATTTTGACACCAGGTATCCATCTCAGTGAGACCCTTTTGGAGGATGTCGGTGTCAGCCGGTGTGTCAGTTATAGCTCCTAGTTTGCAGTCATCTGTGAACTTGGTCAGCCATAGTCCTCCTGTGCTTATCTGTACCTCTGAGAAGTATATGCCGAACAGGAGGGGTCCTAGGACTGAGCCCTGGGGAACGCCACTTGTAACTGGTTTAGAGTCGGACCTAGCTGCTGCAACTCTCACCATGTGGGTTCTGTCCGTGAGCCAATTGGCAACCCATCAAAACCATTTAAGGCTACCTCTACTGCCTTCTTCTCCAGAGTATCACTTGACGACATTTGTGTTGCAGCTACTTGGTGCACTGTCCATACCTTCATATTTATTACAAGCTGGAGTTACAGTCCAAGTCTAGAGCTTCCTTTGGTTCAGCTGTCCTCAGGAATATCCTTCCGTGAGACTTCCCATGGTTGACAGCAGTTGGGGACTTTGCACCTTCCATTGAGAAGTGAATGGCAGAGACATCAGATTTGAAATTTATGTACTTAACATAATAAATCTGTGTTGTCTGCTTCCATCCTTCCTCAACTCCCCTCCTTCCTTCCTTCATCCAATTGTATTTCCTTTGTTCATGGAGTGTCCGCACTGATAGTTCCTATGGCTTGATCATGTACTGCTTAAACTCTTAGGCCAAGAAGCAGCTTTCTTCTGAGAGGTGTTTTTTTGTAGGAAGGCACAACATTTTTATTGTAGGATATTGACAGATTCGATCTGAGGTAACTGTCTAGTTACAGGGGATTATGGGAAAGGGGAGGAGGCTGAGCTTTGGATCCAAAATCTGAGTGGCGGAAGTCTGATCCTAGTTGGATCCAATAATCCATTCATTAAGGAAGGATGGAAGCAGACATCGCAGATCTATCATTATGGTAAGTGCAAAACTTTCATTTTGTTCTGCATAGATATGTTAACTAGGTAGTTCAGATGGTTAAAAATGCAATTTTCGGCTACATCTCAAGTAATAATGATAATGCAGCATTAAAAATTGTGCACTTGATAAAAACATTAATTTATTATTAATATTTTTTCAGGAGTGCATCCGCATAAGTTTGGTTACATAGAGGATCAAGTTGTGGTACTGCCTCAGAATATATGGGATCACCTGTATAGCAGGTAAGTGGAAAAGTATATTTCAGTGTGACCTCCTTGGAGAATAGCTTTAAAAACACTCATCCACTTTTGTATAGTGTTCACCATGAATTGCTTCTGGATTGGTGTATCATTTTAAACAGTTCTTCCAGTTGTTAATAGCTACAATTGGCCATTTTGTTTAAAAAAACATGATTTTCTGCAGGACAGCACATAGCATAGGTCAGTATGACAGAGTTTCCACCCACCATACATGCTTTCTCAGTTTTTGTTCTTTTATAAAAAAAAATGAAGGGAGTACAACTTGGAAGATGGAAAAGCATATCAACATTTCATTTATATAATGTAAAATAAATTCTAAACTTTGTCTTTACAATATTTAAACTGACAAAAAAAGTTATTCTGCTTGGTGGAACTGCAGAAAACTTTGTGAACTTGGGGGAGGGTGAAGAAGGAAAATATTTCTCAGATTGGAAGTGCCTCTTTATACATGGCCATCTGGAAAAAAAGGACTTTTGACTGGCAGCCATGATAGTAGTTTACCAGTAGTTGCTGATGGTATGAGTCTTTAAGGACAAGTGAGCAGGTAATGATTCTAGCAGTATTTATTAAGTAGATGTATTATCATTTTTTAAACACCTTTATTGAATTAACATTTGTGACATAGGTATATTTATACTTGTATAAAAGTAATCAAACTGTATTAACAAGTTTAAATTAGCAAACCTTATTCTTCACATATATTGCTATATATCATATAACCTAAGCAGCTTTACATAAATTATTCAATTCCTGCCCCATTTTTGTAAAGAAGAAACATTTTTATTAAACCATCACTAATGGTATAAGTAATCATACATTTATATAAATGAAAACAAACCACACTGACACAATCCTAGTTGAAAGCATTTTATTTCACAAATTATACTGACACACACGTAGTTGCAAACATTTGTACATCACTTGTAATCTACCCAGTCGTTTTCAGTCAAACATTACATAGCTCATTTTTAAGTCCTGCATTCTTTTAAACCTCAGTCCTCCCCTGTATGCATTGTCCCCACAATTCACATTTTTCCTATGTAGTGTGTTCCTACCATATTCTAAAGCTCTCAGTTACTGTATTCACTACTTCTAATATAGTTGGTTTAGATTTTGATTTCCATTTTCTAGTAACTGCTTTTTTGGCAGCAACCATAATTAGAGACAGCAAGACCTTACCATGTCTAGGCAATTCCGATTCTGTATCATAGCTCAGAAAAATAATCTCACTGTCACACCAGTCCATTCAGCTAGCATGTCCGACAGTGCATCCTGCAGGGAATCCTTAACATCCGCCAACTAACTTCACTCCCAGAAAATATGTTCCGAATTACCTCTTTCTTTCCCGTCACACCTCCAACATTCACTATCTACCCGGGGAAAAATTCTCTGGAGATAGTTAGGGTATAAAAATATCTATGTAAACATTTCCAAGCAAAAATCCTAAATCTTCTAGAGTTTGTTGCATATTTGCAGACATAGATATATCCTCCCATTGTTTCTTTGTGAATTGCTTATCCAGTATCTCTTCCCAATCCTATTAACTTCTTCTGATTGATTCTTATTGTTAGCATGCAATATTTTATATGCTCTACTAATTATTCCTTTTTTAATGGCAGCTTCTGTTCTAGATTCTACTAAAAACTGTCCCAGTGCTGGTCTTTCATGTAGGACCCCCCTGTGTCTTTCTCTTTGCCTATACTCTGATATCAATCCTTGATAGGGAAGGCAATCTGTAAACTGCAGTCCAAATAAATTCTTGGCATCTTCCCAATCTTATCATCTTTCCCTCTGTAGTTATTTGCTCCCAGTACCGTGGTTCCTTTGCCAATTTTCTTCCAATAAATTCCAGCCCCCTCTTGACTGTTATCTATATCCCTAATTGCAGTCATCCTTATCGGCAGAATCTCCTTTCTCCATTCCCTTGTTGGCTTAGTTCTTAGAATACCTTGCTATTTTATAGATATAATATTCTGTATGATTATTGTTATTCTCCTTAAAGACCTGCATCCAAAATCCCAGTCTCTCCTTGTTTCTTGAGCTTTCCTCCGTTTCAACATCATCCCTTTCCACTTTGAATTATAGTTTTCTGCTTGTGCTATATATAGGAGCCTTAACTGTGTAGCTCTGAAATACCTCTTCAAATTGGGTAATCCCAGTCTGCCCTGTTCTACTGGAAAAATCAACTTATCCCACTTGACATTTGGCGTCTTCCCCTCCTAGATAAAGTCCTTCAGCTCTTTATTAATTACTATCCACAACTTCTCCTCTGTTTGATGAAAATATGCCTGATGACTTGTGTATAAAAATAAAAGGACTAAAAGCATTTTGATTGTCCATATAACAAAGCTTCCATTTTCTCAGTTTTTGTATTATCTTTTGTTTAGTCTTTTCCCACATATCCTTACTTTCACACCAGAATTATTTTTAATCCCTGCTCGTAAGTACTTCATTTTATCATGTCCCCATAAATAAAGGATATTACTGAACCAACTTGTGTGTGGGTATATAATTTACCGCTATTGCCTTTGCTTTAGCTTCATTAATTTCATATCCCAAAAAGATTTAAAACTGTTTCAAAATGTTCCACAACAGTGTAACGTCTCTTTCTGGTTTTGTCAGGTATAAAATGTCATCTGCAAATAGAGCCAGCTTTTCTTGACTACTATACCAATTATATCATTGAATTTCTGAGTCCCTTCTTTTCTTTGCTAATGGTTCTAAATATAATGCAAGCAACAAAGGGGAAGGAGGACATCCTTACCTGTTTCCTCTGCTCATTCAGAAATTATCAGAAAGGGACCCACCCACTTTAATTTTCACCTCCAAACCCTCATACATCCTCCTAATCAACCTTATATTTTTTTCAGGATATGCAAGTGCTTCCATTGCCCTGCTCATAAAGTCCCAGCTTACTCTTGTCAAATGCTTTCTCTGTATCAAGACCCACCAACAACAGTGGTATTTTCGTACATTCTTCTTCCCTCTGGATCATCAGTGTTCTATTATTAATGTTGTCAAATGTTTGTCTCCCCTCCACAAAACCACATTGATCCATTTGTATCAATTTTGGCATTGCTTTTATCATTCTTTTAGCCATTATAGACATGAACACTTTATTATAGTAGTTTAGTATTGAATGCGCCTGTATGAAGCTTGGTCTGATGGATCGTTACCATTTTTAGGTATTGCAGCTATCACTGCTTTCTTCCAGGATGCTGGTACTTCTTCTCTTAAAATACTGTTAAACAAAACCTTCTCCAGATCTTTATCAGTTTTTTTCACTCCTAGTTTCCAAACTTCCACAGGAATACCATCTATTCCTGGGGGCTTTCCTGTAGATTGGTTATACATTACAGTTTTTATCTCACCTCCTCCTATCCTAACCAGTCGTAATTGAGCCTTATCTCCCTCTATCCTTGGCATATTTAATTCTTACATAAACATTTCCATTTGTATCTTTTTTGATTTCCATATTTCTCTGCTTTATACAGACTTTCATAGAATTTCCAAAATATTTCTATTACCCCTACAGGATCTCTTACCTTCCTTGTTATAGGCTCTGTAAGCTTGGCAACAGCCCTTTCTGCTTTCTGTTGCCTGAGTCATTGTACTAAAAGTTTTTGTGCTCTAGTGCTGTTATCAAAAAGTTGCTTAACAGCAGTCTTTCTAAACTCGTGCATATTATCAAGGTAATGCCTTATTTTCTGTTTAACATTCTGCACTTGATCCTCCTCTTGTTCTATGAGATTTCCCCCAGTTCTGCAATACTTTAACATTTGTCAGTCCCTCTAAATAATTCTTGTTACTTCTTAACCACAGAGACCTTTCTTTTATTTCCACCCTATTTTTTTAAACTCCACCTTAATTTTGTCCCCCTCCCTAGCTATGTTTTCAGAAGAAATTTCTATCCTCTCTGATAATTTGTAAAACAATGAGTGAGAAGGTCACTGAAGAATCAAACCAATCAGTAAAAACAAAATGAAAACTCCAGCAAAGCTGGAACTTCCACTGAGTGACCTCCCAAACCTCTTGTATCAGAGGTACATGAGATATATGCAAATGATCCTTATGAACATCAGGTGTTTCAGCTAATTGGCGATTCTGAATGCCCATGAGTTGTTTCGTCGTTTTAATGGACAATTTCAGGCCAATAAATCCAAACCCCACTAGCTGTGGATATGCATATTTTGGCCGTGTTATGACCTCATCAGCATCACACAAGCAGAGTGTTTGACTAAGCATTAGAAACACAGGGCTGTTATACCCAGCTGATGTCCATTGTCATTAGGGTCAATGCAAAAATATCCCAAACAACAAACTAAAACAGTGAGTGAGAAGGTCACTGAAAACCAGTCAGTAAAAACAAAATGAAAACTCCAGCAAAACAATTCTAATAAGAACCTGAAGTTTCCCCCTCCTAATAGGAACAAAGGTCCCAAATTGACAGTCACACTCACAGACTTGAGTTAACCTAAAAGAAAGGATAAGCATACTAAAATGTGTGGTATAGCCTATGCTTCTACTAAGTGCTAATTGGTTTTGTCTTAGCTTTATTTCTCTCCCAGCTGGGAAACCCCCGAATGCTTTCAGAGAACATTATGTCCTAGCCAGTTTTTCTTTTCTTTTCTCTTTTTTTCCTCAGCCAATCACTTTCCACCAGGCTGTAAGCAATTTCTCTTTATCAGATTGTCTCCATGGAAACATGAAGACCAGTTGCAGAATTGCTACTAAGCAAACATGCATTTGCTAGAAAAAAGCCCCGTAGCAGGCAATATTCTATTTCATTTACTTGCTGTCTGTTAAAATATGTTACCAAATTAATCCAAGGTCCTTAATCCAGTCATTCCCCTTTGCAAGAATGAGAAAAAGCACACTTTTCTCTTGCCGTGCTCTTTTTTTTAGTCAGGCTTTATCTTTTTCATTGTAGTGCGTACATTTCTTAAAACTAAACAAGAAGAAAGGGAGAAGATGTGAGAAAGAAAAATAAAATAGCAGCACTTGTTTATAGTCCCTATTACACTTAAAAATAACTGAGGAAACTTTACTTTATAGCATGTAAAGAAAACCACACACCACAACAACAGCACCATTTAAGAAAAAAATCTTTACTTACAGTTACTTTCTCCCTCCTCTTCCCCTTCCCAAAACATTTTTCTGAACATTAATGACCTGAAGTGGGGTATGTGCTGTAAAGTCCAGCAAATATTCCCCTGTGAAACAGAGTATATGTGTTCATTTAGGCACTTGCAAAATAGTTCTAAGTGTACTAGGTTTAGTTTTGGGATTTTAGAGATTATTGAGAAAGATGTAAGAGGTGTTTTTTGGGAAAATACGTTAGAGAGAAAAGAGCTTTACTGACAGCTCAGAACAAATGTCACTGTCGTCCCAGGTATTAATGTGACCTATCATACCTGTGTTGAAATTTATAGCTTTAGATTTGGGTTAAGAGGGGAGTACATTTATTACTTTTACTTAGCAATGGCATATGTTTTAAGTTTGTAATGGAAGGATTGCAGCATTTTCTGTTAATTAGGATCACTTGATTGTTCAAGTTAAGGTATTTAAAGAAGTTGTTATTGGAAGGAAACTGTTCTGAAGAAGTCTTGGTTATAAGGACGAAAGTGCTTGACCGTTTTTTTGTGTTTTAAATGGTATTAAAGTACCTGCGTTTTACCTGGTCATCACCTTTGGAGTTTTTTGAGCCAACTTGGACAGTTTTACACCACTACAAGGACTGAACCATTGGATAAGGTTTCACATACACAGTCTCTCTGTGGTCTTTATTACCAGAAGAACAAGAACCAGAATCTCCTTCTGTTACATAGCCTACTTTTTGTTGGATAAACTTTTGTATTTCCTCCTTTGCATGTACTTGATCAAAAAATTATTTTTTTCCCCTCCAGGGAAGAATTCCTTGAAGACAGCTGGATACAGCAGTTTGAATCTCACACCTGCATCTCGACATTTCCTGAATCGTGGAGTAAATTTGCTCCACTTCTTCCTCGTGTAGAATGAGTAATCATTCTCCACAAACACTCTGCTGTCTCCCACTTTTAGCACCTTATCCCTTCTGTTGCAGTTTTGTCAGAATCTATTTCTTCTGCTGGTAGGATTTCATCTTTACTGTTTAAGGTCTAGGTTGCTTTCTTGTAGCCAGGTTTGGAGCATGCACAGAATGTGCCTTTTCAGCTAACAACTCCTGCTGTAGAATACCACTCCAGTTGCTTATTTGTGCTTTCATAAAGTTAATGCAGTCTGTTCTTAACATCTTCTGTGGTATAGCTGAAAATCTCAAGATCTGATGTTACCAAATTAGATTATTCCTCAACTGATGGGTTCGGATCCGAGCCTTCAAATCAGACTTAGCCATTGTAAAAGCTTGTGGCAACCTTGAACTCTTGAGCTTCTCCCTTACCCAGAGTGCACCAAACCTTATTACCTTGGATCTCGTTTGCCACTTCCAGTGAAAAGACATGGTCCTATGTTCTTTGTGTGATAAGTAGCTTTAAGCTTAGATTTGTACCTTTAATTTCTTAGAAATCTCTTAACAAAAGGTTTACTTTTGTTAATTAGTTTTCACCCTTACCTTTTTAAATCAAAATCTCTGTTTCATCCCTTTACTGTTTGCAGTATTTCTAGTTGCTATCGATAGTAACCGTTTTCTGTGTCTCTGTTTTGTATGATCTGATGTTATCCTAGTCACCATTCACCACGTATAGGTCTTAGATCCAGCATCAGATCCGAGCCGCTGCACTTTAGGCATCAGCTTAGCTCAAGGTCCTCTTCTCCCATAATGCTGTGCTGCCCTCTAACCCCTCAGATCTCATTTGCCAGTTTTACTTGCAGACACAGATTGCTCAGCTCCCCAGGGTTTTGTAAGTAATTTTTTCTTAGTTTTATAGTTCTTTCTACCCTTTCCTTAATTTTATTGTTAGAACCCTTCTCTTATCCAGTTGTGCCCAACCTCGCATGGATTAGACTTGGGGGGGCTGGTGCGCTGCATGGAGGCGATGGGGGTTTCGAGACTCTCCCTGTCCCCTACCTCATCTGGATCCATGGCTGGTTCTATTTCCATTCCCCCAGAACAGACAGGGCCACTGGTCCTAGTCGTCGCCCTGGAGTCCATGGGGGCTGGTTTGGGTCCAGGCTTCTCGGACTACTTTCTGCCCCTCGGTGCTTCGGCGATTGATAGCTGTGGACCAGCACTGCCTGGAGGGTTGGGGGTTCAGGCGGTGTCTGCCCCTTCCTCTGTTGTGATTCTATCAGCTGGGGAGGGGGCCTCATCCAGTCCCTCTGCCTTTCAGGCAGTGGAGAGATCCCTCTCTGCTACTAGAGTTGCCTCTCCAACTCACCATGCCCCCGTCCAGCCCCACATTTTGAGAGGACCACCTCATCCTGCTCCTGGTCAGCCCGTCCAATCTAGCCTTCAGTGGGGACATTCACCAATAGGGGTTCCTTCCTCTTCTGAGTCTTCCTCCGAGCCTCCCACAGAGGAAGCGCCTCGGAAGAAGACATGTAATAGGAGACATCTGGACTCCCCCATGGAGTCTCTCACAGAGGACAGGATTTCAATGAGGGGGACAGGTCCCCACGATCGCCGCCCAATGTCTGCTTTGGAGACATTCTGGAGATTCTTAAGGCCAAGAGCGGTTGGTCTGCCCAGACTCCATCCTCCTGGAAGCTTTTGGTACAGGCCCATTTACATCTTGGGTGCCCTCCGCCCCCCCCCCCCCCCCACTGACCCTTTAATCAATCTCTTCACCAGCTGGGCCTGGAAGGAACCTGATATGGTGGAGCCAGTACCCAAAAGAGTGGACAAATTTTTAAGTCCACCTTCAAACAAAACTTTCTGTCTAAGGCAGTTCCTGTTGGTGCTCTTGTAGTGGCAGCTGCCACCAAGAAAGAGTTGGAGGAGCAGAGCACATCTATACAGCCTCCCAAATCCGAGTTGAGAGCGTTGGACAGATTTGGAAATCAGGTGTTCGCATCGGCTTCTTTCAACCTGCGAGCCTTGAACTATCTTACCTGTTTTACCTGTCTCCAGAGGGACTTGATAAAGGAACTTTCAATTTCCCTCTCAGAGACCATATCTGCAGAAGACCTTAAGTCTGTCTCTCCCAAGCTATAGCTAATTCGTGCATGAGGTTAATATGCAATGCAGCAGAGGGTTCCCCATGGGCGGCAGGTACAGGCATCACCATCAGGCTGCGTTTAAGCAGATTTGCAGAGGCATTCAAAGTATCGTTCACCAACGCCCCTTTCAGAGGTTCCACCCTTTTTGGATCCAGCGTGAAAAAAACCTTAACCTGCAGTGAGCAAGAAGGAAAGACCTTGTTGACTGCAGGGATTACATTTTCTACCCCCCAAAGGTCCTTTTCTAAGACTCAAAATGGAAGTAGGAAAATATGGTTCCAAAAGTCACAGTCTTCCTTTCAGGAAGCTCAAGAGGATTCCTCTTCCAGGGGACGGGGGAAAGGATTCAATGGTAAACATCACCCTAGAGGCAAAGAAGGCCTGCACAACCAAGATTCCAGAGAGCCATTCTCTGAGAAACCTTTTCAATGTCCGTGAGGTATTGCCCGGCTGTCCCTCCCTGGAGGCAGTCGGGGGTCGCTTGGCCTTGCACCCTTTAGTCTGAGCAAATATCACAGATGATCATTGGGTGCTAAGAATCATATCCAGGGGCTACTACATTCCCTTTTCACACCTCCCCCAAGAAAAGATCTCTCCCAGATGCACCACCCAGTCAGAGAGAGTTAGCCTGTCTAGAGGTTATCAACTTCCTCCAAAAAAGAGCCGTCCAAAAGGTCCCCACAGGACAGTGAGGATCCGGAACTTATTCACACTTCTTTTTGGTACCCAAGAAAATGGGGAACTGCATCCCATTCTGGACCTCAGTCTTTTGAACTAATCAGTCAAGAGGTCGAAGTTTTGGATGGTCACTGTGCAGTCCATTGCGCCCCTTCTGCACAAGAACAACTGGATGTGCTCTCTGGATCTCCAGGATGTGTACTATCATCAAAATAGACAGGCGCTCTAGGAGATGCATCCACTTTCACTTGGGAACCAGTCACTTTCAGTTCAGAGCCCTGCCCTTTGGCCTCACCACAGCCCCCCTCCAGGTGTTCACCAAATGTATGACAATGGTAGCAGCTCATCTCAGGCTGCAGGGATTCCAGGTGTTTCCCTACCTCGACAATTGGCACCTAACAGCTCCCACAAAGAATCAGCTGGTGGAGGCCACATGTTTCCTCCCTCATCACTTCAATCAGCTGGGTATAACAGTGAATCTAACCAAGTCTTCTTTGATTCCATCTCAGCAACTAGCATTTATAGGCATACACTTGGACACCACCTTGGAGATTGCAGCCCTTCCTGTCTGACGTGTATTATTTGATCCCACGTTTGGCTCTTCTGGAGCAAACTCAGCCTCTAGTCTCTCTTATTCTCAGGTCATTGGGTTCCATGGCAGCTGCCATTTATCTGGTATCACTGGCCAGGTACTATCTGAGAGTTCTACAGTGGACCCTGGCAGTCCAGTGGTCCACCATCTTTCATCCTCTGTCAGTTCCCATTTGTCTCACACCAATTTGTCGGCAATGTCTATCTTGGTGGATGGACTCCCCAGATCTCCTAACAAGCAGACTATTCTGTCCACTTGTTCCAACAGCCACGGTGACCATAGATGCTTCCTTCCTAAGGGGGCTTGTTCAGGGAAGGATGGTCCAAGGGACATGGTCCCATTCAGAGACCAAGCTGCACATCAACATTCTGGAAATGAGAGCAGTCTTTCTATCACTGCAAGCCTTTCAGGATTGCAATCCTCTGGCGACAGTAACTGTTCACACAGATGACATGGCTGTTGTGTGGTACATAAACAAGCAAGGGGGTGCGCACTCTTATTTGCTTTGTCGTGAAGCTATGAGGGTTTGGAAATGAGTGAAGTCCTCGGGGTGCTTTCTTGTTGCAACGCATATTCCCGGAGCTTCCAATGTGTTGGCGGACAACTTGAGCAGGGCTATTCTGACACCTCATGACTGGTCCCTGAATCCTTCAGTAGCTGAGAGGATCTTCCGTCAGTGGGGTCAACTGAGCTGCAATCTGTTTGCTTCCCTTTTCAGTCACAAATGCAACAGTCACTTCACCCTGATACCCTCAGAGGGGGAGTCCCTCGGGGATGCACTGACTCACGATTGGCCTCAGGGTCTCCTTTATGCCTTCCCACCTTTACCCCTAATTCCCAGAGTACTTCAGAAAGCAAGATGCCTCAGGACGCAGTTGATCCTTATTGCCTCGTTCTGGCCTCGGCAGGTGTGGTTTCCCTTCCTACGGTCTCATCTGAAGCAACCCTCATGGGTGCTAGATCCGGTTCCGGATCTGATATCTCATCCATCGCTCCATCCGCTCCCGAATCTGCAGACCCTTTGTCTGACAGCGTGGTTTGTCCTCTTCCTGTGATTATTGCTAAGCTCAGGCTAGCTTCCCCTGTGAGGGATATCATCCTTGCTTCTCAGACGTCTTCCACCAAGAGAGTCTACAGGAGTAAGTGGAAGAGATTCTCTCTGGGCTAGACATCAGAACCTTGATCCTTTTACGGCCCCCATTTCTGACATTCTCCTTTTCTTGGTTTCCCTTTTTAAGAAGGGCACTAATTTTTCTACGATCAAAGTCCAATTACCATCAATTTCTAATTATCATCTTGGTCACAATCCTACCTTTTATCCCGACTATGCAAAGCCTTCTTGAAAGGTGTGTTCTTGTTGCGTCCTCCAGTAAAAGGCCCCTCTCCACTGTGGGATCTTACTCTAGTGCTGCAGTCTCTGAACAAACCCCCATTTGAACCCGCTGCTTCATGCAATCTTAAGTTTATTTCCTGGAAGACTGCACTTTTAGTGGCTATAGCTTCTGCCAAGAGAGTATGGAAATTGCAGGCCCTTACTATCAAGCCTCCTTACTTATTATTTTGTAAAGATAGAGTGGCCTTGAAACCCAACCCTTCATTTATGCCTAAAATGGCCACTGAGGCGAATCTTAATCAATGCAGCTTCCAGTGTTCTTTCCTAATTAATTCTAATAAAGGAGAATACATTTTACATACATTAGATGTTCATCATCAGCTTTGTTTCTATTCGCACAGAACTAAGTCATTTCGACTATCAGACTAATTGTTTGTGGCCTTTTCAACTAACATGAAGGGTCAAGCCATGTCAAAGATTACTATCTCCCATTGGATTTTTCAGTACATTTCCTTTGTTCACTTCTCATGTGGTTCTGTTTGCCTTGACCAGTTAGGGCTCATTCCACCAGATTGATGGCCACTTCAGCTGCCTTTGTAGCCCATCAGTCTCTGGATGACATTTGTGCAGCATCAACTTGGTCCTCTCCTCATAACTTTCATCTCTCATTACAAGTTTGACTTGTTATCTAGAGGAAGGGTTTCCTTTGGCTCCACTGTTCTTTAAAATGTCTTTCCTTGAGGCCACCCAGGAAGTTCGGGTAGCTGGGGACACGACCCATATGTGATGAATGGTGATTAGGATAACATCAGATTAATATATATGTCCTTCCCATAACTTGGTGTGTGTATTATCCGTAGTCACCATTCATCACGGCCCCACCCTCCATCCCCATTCCTGAGGGATCAGTAGGATTTGGATGATTCTTGTTAGTAGCAGGTTTCTTCTGTCTGTCTGTCTTCTTTCTCCAGGGCAAACTCGATCTGAGGGGTTAGAGGGCAGCAGAGCACTACGGGAGGGGAGGAACTTGAGCTAAGCTGCTGTCTAAAGTGTGCCGGCTCAGATCCGATGTCGGATCCAATACCCATACATGATGAATGGTGACTACAGATAACACAGATACCAAGTTATGGTGAGTATATAACTATTATTTTGTCTTATCTTCAGTACCATTGTTGGTACTTTCTTTCCCTTCTTTTCATTTCTGGCTTAAAAAAAATACTGTTTTAAAGTTAAAATTCTGATTTACCATTGTTGTTGTTGGTCTTTTGCTTTTGTGATGGCTAACAAGGAAAAGAGCCTTTTGGGGTTCCAAAAATGTGGGAATTGCGGTCAGAAGATTCCTATGTCTAACTTGTACACTTTGTGTGTTTTTTTGCTTAGGCCATCTCCATCTCCAGGAGAATTGCACGGTCTGCACACTTTTAACCCTAGAGCATAGAAATAAACTTATTCTAAAGGGATTTTTGCCTTCATCCTTTGATGAAGCTATATCTGGACCATCCAGGGAAATACTCAAGAAAACATCTCTCAATTCTCCAGGCTACCTCTTCTACATCCTCCAGGTTTTCGGAAAAATCTATCAAAAGAACTTCTTCGGATCCTATAGTTCTTTTGGATCCTGTGAAGAAGAAGAAATAAAAGTTATCATATCCAGCCTCTTTTTCAGATTTGTCTAAGCCCAAATTCAAGTCCCTGGATCTGACTGCTTCTTCAGATCCAAAGTCTCTGAAAAGCAAGGATTCATCAGATCCGAAACCCCCCAGATCAGATACCTACTTTACCAACCTATTGCCAAATTAACCTCTTCATTCTCTAGTACCACCTCATTCTCTATTACACCCCCACCCTCCCCTACCAACAATCTACCCTGCATTGCTACTACTCCCTCATTCCCATCTACTAACTCTCTACCCTCTACCTCTTCTCCTACTCTAACTTCCACATCATCTTCACCACCCTCTAATACTCCCTCTCCCCACTCTCCTCTATTCTCATTAAAACCTATACCTACTTCTACTATAAAGAAACTCCTTCTGAAATTGAAGCCATGCACTAACGCACCTGATAGCATCCCTTCTTACTTTCTAAGCATAGCTGCTGAAGCAATTGCCTATCCCATAAGCATTTTAATCAACCGCTCCATCCAAGAATGTACAGTACCCCAAATCTGGAAACAGGCCTTTATCATACCTTTACATAAAGGTGGCAGCAATAACAATGTTACTAACTTCCGACCCATTGCTATCCTGTCTCCCATTTCTAAACTTCTAGAAAAGTGTGTCCAACTTCAACTCCTACCACATCTCTTAAATAATAACCTTCTAACTCCCACACAACATGGATTCAGACCAAATCATAGCACCATGACAGCCCTCCTCTCCTTTCTTGAAACTGTAAATAAAGCTCATGACTCTGGCCAAATTGTTTCTACCCTACTACTTTACCTCTCTAAGGCCTTTGGCACTATCTCACACAGCTTGCTCTTAACTAAACTCTCAAAACTTAACCTGTCTCCCTCCTCTTTGAACTGGTTCTCCAGCTTCTTATCCAATAGATATCAAGCAGTAAAATAGAAAAAGGCTACCTCCTCATTCTTAATACCCCCACCGGAGTCCCCCAAGGCTCCATACTAGGTCCCCTTCTCTTCAACATATTTATAAATGATTTCTGCAAGTCTATCCCATTCTCAAACATCATCCAATATGCAGATGATTCTACCATCATCTGCTCTGCCACATCTACCCCCATACTCCTAAAGCTTACGCAAGATGCTTTTTCAATCACTGAGCAATGGATGAAAATAAACCACCTAGCACTCAATGCTTCTAAAACTAAATTAATGGTATTTACCCCCTCTAAAGTCACTTCTTTCGATATAAACACATTCTCGATTACTAGTCAGTGGGTTCAGGCGTAGCCGTTAGGAGACACTCCTGGATGCATTTGTGTGATTTTTGCAGAGTTTTTAAGTCTATGTTCATCAATGCTTCCTTTGACGGCACCTCTCTTTTATGCCCCAAAGTAAACAGTACATTGTCCAGGTGTGAGAAGGATGGAAAGACCCTTTCTGCCATGGGCATTCATTTTCCACTCCCAAAGATCCCTTTCATGGAATCATCAACATGGTGGATAGATTAGGTTCAAGAATTCACAAGGATCTTTCCAGGACACATGTGGAGGGTCTTCCCCCAGAGGCACAGGGGGAAGTTCAAATGGTAGACTCAACTCTCGCAGCAGAGGAGGTCTGCAACATCAGGGGTCCAAAGAATCGTTCTTTGTCAAACTCTTCCAGCGGTCCTGAAAGGAGGCCGGATTGTCACCCTCTGGAAGCAATCTGGGGTAGTTTGTCCCTGCACAGGAGAGCCTGACTAGAAATAAAAGATACTTGGGTGCAGAGGATCGTATCCAGAGCACATATAATTCCACTTTCCCTTTATCCTGTAAATTCCAGAAAAATCCCTGATGATCCACCCAGTCAGAGGGAACAAGCAGCCATTGAAATACAAAAGCTGCTAAACAAGAGAGTAATCCAAGAAGTTCCCGCAGACCAGAAAGGATCCAGAACTTACTCAAGATTTTTTTTTCTGGCAAAGAAAGCAGGAGACTGGAGACCAATTCTGAATCTCAGCAATCTGAACAACTGTATTCGGATGACAAAGTTCCGGATGGTCAAGGTTCAGTCCAGTCTTCCATTTTTGTAAAAGAATAACTGGATGTGCTAAGTAGATCTCCAGGATACCAGTCATTACCAGTTCAGAGCACTGCCCTTTGGTCTCACAACAGCCCCCAGAGTGTTCACAGCTCACTTAAGACTGCACGGATTTCGGGTGTTTCCTTACTTAAACGACTGACTCATCTCCGCCCCGACCAGGCATCAACTCGTCATAGCAAGAGAAGTAGTAGTCCATACTTGTGCATGGTTAGGCATAACCATAAATTTTGAAAAATCACATCTTCAGCCAACTCAAACTATAGAGTTCATAGGAGCATTGCTTCAAAGCAAGGTCAACAGTAGCCTCCATTCCTCTCTCCAGAATTCGTACTTAAAGATCGCAAGTCAAGATACTTTGCAGTACTACAGTCCCAGTTTGCCTTGTCATACAGGTACTAGGTTCGAAGGCAGCAGCAACAACTCTTGTTCTGCTGGCCAGATTCCACATGGTGATTCTTCAGTGGATGTTGGCATCTCAATGGTTGATACTTCAGCTGCACTTGTCCACTCGCATATGAATCACCAACTCGCGCAGGAAACATCTGAGGTGGTAGACACATTCGGAACATCTGCTACAGTGCAGTTTATTTGTCCCTTCTCAACCCAAGGCCATAGTAACCATGGATGCTTCCCATGGGGGGGGGGGCACATTACCTGGGAAAGGCAGTCCAAGTCATGTGGTCCCCCGAAGAGGCATATTTGCATATGAACATTCTAGAGTTCTGGAGTTAGTGCTTTTAGAGTTGCAAGCCTTTCAGGAAGCTCTCCTGTCGGGAATGATTGCAATACAAACAGACAATATGTCAGCGGTTTGGTACATCAACAAACAAGGAGGATGCAAATCATAACCCCTATATCGAGAAGCACTAAAGGTGTGGCAATGGGTAGTCTTTTCCAACTACTTTCTCTTAGCAACGCACATTCCGGGGAAGTCCAGTGTGCTAACAAACAAACTGAGCAGGTGCATTCTGTTACCTCAAGAATGGTCCCTTAACCAGAAAATAGCAGAAATGATTTTCCACATGTGGGGACAGCCTTGCTGACATCTGCTTGCATTTCCACTAAACAACAAGTGCAGCAGCTACTTTGCCCTAATCTTTCCACAAGGGGAGGCACCGAGGGATGCTCTTCTTCACGACTGCCCCCCTCCCCGGGGTTACTGTACGCATGTTCCCCCAATCCCTGTAATACCAAAATTTCTGCAAAGTTGAAGAACAAGGTCATTCTCATTGCACCCTTTTGGTCTGGACAAATTTGGTTTCCCCTTCCTATTTGATCCATCAACCCAAGATTCTGGATCCAACTCCAGACCTGCTTTCTCACCCAACAGATATTACTCATCAAGAACTTCCAAATGTCAAGCTGTTTGGTTTCTCCATTTCCAGTAACAGCCAGACAACTTACGCTGTTTTCCCCTGTCTGTCAGATTCTATTATCTTCACTCAGACCATCTACAAGGAAGCTTATGCTAGCAAATTTAAAAGATTTGTAAACTGAGCACTTCAAAATAATGTGGAACCCTTTTCTGCTCCAATTTACATAGAATTCTTGTTTTTTAATCAAGGGACCAGTTCTTCCACTGTAAAGGTCAAATTAGTAGCAATTTCCAGTTTCATTGTTGGTCTTGATGGCTCTTCCCTTACTTCCCATGAACTTTGTAAGGCTTTTCTACAAGGAAAACTTCTGTTGAGACACCCTATTAATGATCCTACTTCTCCGTGGCACTTAACAATGGTACTGCAAGCTGTGGTCCTTCCTCCCTTCAAACCGGCACATACTTGTGATCTAAAATTTCTGTCTTGGAAGATTTTGTTTTTTGTGGCCATTACCTCTGCCAGACAGATTTCAGAAATTCAGGCCCTGTTGGTAAAGCCTCCATACCTAATTTCTCATAAGGATAGAGTTACTTTGTGAAAAAATGCATCCATTCTGCCAAAAGTAATATTAGTTCCCAACATTAACCAGTCTACCAGTTTTCTTCCCAAATTATACAAACAAAGGCGAATATTGTTGCATTCACTGGATGTGCATAGGCAATTGCATTTCTGTTTACACAGAACAAAAGACTTCAGAAATTGAAATCTGTTGCTTGTTTCCCTTGCTGAAAGAAAATTGGGCAAGCCAGTGCCTAGAGTTTCCCTAGCCAAATGGCTTACTAATTACATTTTCTTCATTTCTGATAAATTGAACTTTAACAAAGCAATTGCGTGCTCACACTACAAGATCCATAGCAGCTTCCTCAGCCTTCATTCAAGAGCCTCCATGGATGACATTTGTGCAGCAGCAACTTGGGCTTCATCTCACACCTTTCTCTCTCAATGCAAACTGGACTTAGTTTCTATAAGTAGGGCATCATTTGGCTTAGTGGTGCTTAAGAATATCTTTTCTTGAGGCCACCCTGAGATTCCAGCAGCTAGGGACTCTGTCCCATCAGTTGAGGGCAGAATGAAAATTGACAACAGCAGAGAAAGACGCTATGTTCTTAGCATAATGTCCCATCTGTGTTGTCCATTTTCATTCTTCCTTAACTCCCCACCTACCAGCCCCCAACCAATGTTTTATAGAAGAGTGAGTGGCTAGAGTACGCTCTGAAGTAGTTTACTTCATTTCGTCTTCAACCTTAGGGACATCGGATCCAGCACGGCTGCATCACCAGCATCTTTGATCCGAGCTCTCATATCCTCCCCTCAGCCATAATGTCCCCTGTCTCCTGCCTCCCTTCAGATCTCATTTGCTGCTAGAACAGCAAGCAGCGTGGTCCGAGCTCTTAGACAGTGTTGGGTCAGTTTTTTTTTGGGTCGTGAGTCATAAAACTTTCAACGTTTCTCTAATTTTCTTCTTTCTTTCCTCTGTCTTCCCCACGACAGTCGGTTACAAAAAAAAAGTTTTCCCTTCTCTATTTCCTTTTCTCTCTCTGTGCGAGTGAGTGTGTGTTTGGGCCTTGTTTTTAGGGAACATGTCAGAAGTCCCTAAATCAGGGTTTAAAAGGTGCTGAGAGTGTGACCATAAGCTTTGGTGTTCCTGGGGGCAGTGCACCTACAGACCTCCTGTGATATCTCTGTGCTTGGTTCAACCCCAGAGTGCTTAAGGACAGGAGGGATCAACTTATTGTAAACGACCTTCTGCCCGCATAAGGAACAGCTGTTCCCACGCCTCCATCAGGTACATCAGCAGCTTCTTCTTCCCCTTGCCTCTAGGACTCAAACTCTCGCCAAGAGGCTTGGGGAAGGGGAGAAGACCAAGAAGGACAGGCCATGCAAGCGGTCCCCTGACCGTTCAGCCCCGGCTGGTCCGCCACCTAAGGCAAAACCTTCCACTAGGCCCGGATTGCCTTGCTCCATTCCCCGAGGTTCTCCCCAGAGCCGGAGGTAGGTCAGATGTGGTCTCCAGTTTCCCCCCACCGCCATTCCAGACCAGTGTCTGTGGCCTCATCATCCCGATCCACCCAGAGCCTCAGTGAAATGGAGATGGACAAGATGATGCAGAAATGCACCCTCTCCCTCTGGAGGGGGCAACTCTCAGCCTTTTTTCTCCTTGATTACTCCTTCTCCAGTCCAGCTGGTGGTTTCGGAGCCCTTGGATCTGAGGACCCTCAGGGTCGAAATGTCTGCGCGATGGTACCTTGTACCTCAACGCCGGCCATTGCCTTGAGCGCATCTGTTCCGATCGGATCAGATCCAAGCTGTCAGAGCTGCAGCCTCGAGGTCGGATCTGAGGGGGTGCTGTAGGCTCGGAGTTGGTCAGAATGCAGTATCCCCATCAGTATCTCGGCTCTGACTCCCCTGTCAGGTCAAAGGGGAACGGCTCCAATGGGGCTTTCTAAGGATGCATATTTTCCATCTGCCTTTACGTGGTGGAGAGGGTTCTCTCGATTCTTTCGAGACCCTTGACCATCTCGTCCTCTGATTCCGCCCTGACTCCCTCTGGATTGGGTGTGGCCCTGACCATCTTGCCCTCTCAGGGACAGCCTGTGCCCGTTTTGCCCCAAGAAGCTCCAGCCAGAGAGCAACAGGACATTTGCAGGTCCTCCACAGAGAGTCACACTGAGGGGGTTCTGCGTAAACAAACATGTAAGAGAAGGCACTTGTACTCCCTTATGGAGTCCCTCACCTCAGACACTGATTTGGATGAAGTGGAAGGTTCCCCCTGATCCCCCCGAGGATGTCTGTTTGGGAGACATCATGGAAATACTTTGCCAGAAGGGGGGAGGTGGTCTGACCAAACACCAACCCTGGATGAATCAGTGTTTCTTGAGGCATTCAGCACAGGCCCATCTACTTCCTGGGTGTCATCTCTCGCAGATCCTTCAGTGGATCTTATTACATCTTGGGTGTAGAAAGAACCAAACATGGTGGAGCCCATCCTGAAGCACCCTGACAAGATTCTCAGCCCTCCTGCAGACAGGATGCATTGGTTCAAGGGGTCTGCAGTGATCACAAAGAAGGAGCTCGTGCAGGATAGCTCCACGGTCCACCCTCCTGACAGTGAGTCACAGACACTGGACCATTTTCAGAAGTGGGTGTATGCTTCAGCAACATTTGCTGTAAGGGCGCTGAACTACATGGCACACTTTATTTGACTGCAGCGAGACTTGGTTAAGGAAGTCACTGAGTCAACCCCGAAGTCCATGGCGGCGGAGGACAAGAAGACGTTCTCCACTTGAATAGCCACACTTAAGGCAGTCTGTAATATGTCCATGCCCCTCCTCCCCCACGCCATGGAGGGAGAAACTAGGGCAGTCGGTTCAGGAATTAATATCAGGCACCATTCCTGGCTCCAGCTGTGTCAATTTTCTGATCCCTTTAAGGCGTCTTTCACCAATGCCCTGTACGACGGTTCTTTTCTCTTTGGGAAGTCAGTACGTGAGACACTAGTTCAGAGTGAGAAGGATGGGAAGATGCTGTTGACCTTCAGGATCCACTGCTCCCCCCTCAAGGTCCTTTTCCAGGAATCGGCGAGGGACGAAGAAGATGCGGTTCCAAAAATCCCAGAGGCAGAGGGCGTCCGAGGAATTTTGGGTCTCAAGAACCTTTCTTGGACAGACCCAGGCAGCAGCCTGCCCAACTGCTCTTCTGTGGAGGCAGTCGGGGGTCATCTATCGCTAAACCCAGCGGCATGGGAATCTGTAACAAACGATCATTGGGTATTGCAGATTATATCCAGAGACTATTCCATTCCGTTCATCCAACCACCTCTTCCCCCCCCGACACCTCCCAGATGTCCCACCTGCAGAAAAGGAGGCAGCAGCCTTAGAAATAGAAAAGCTGCTCAGAAAACGAGTCATCCAACCGGTCCCCCCAGACCAATCTGGATTGGGCATTTATTTCAGGTTCTTTTTAGTACCAAAGAAGATGGTGGACTTTAGTCCCATTTTGGATCTCTTCACCTTGAACCTGTCTGTAGCCAAGATGAAATTCCGGATGGTCACTCTTCTCTTGGTCCTGCCCTATCTGCAGGCAAATGATTGGATGTGCTCGATCAACCTCCAGGATGCGTACTACCATATCAAGATGGATAGATGCTCTTGGAGGTTTCTCCGCTTCTGGCTAGGAGCCAATCACTATCAGTTCAGAGCCCTTTCCTTTGGTCTCACCACAGCCCCCAGGGTGTTCAAGGTGATGGCAGTCGTAGCGGCTCACCTGAGGCTTCAGGGTATTCAGGTCTTTCAGTACTTGGAAGATTGGCTCTTTCTTGCCCCTTCCAAGCTTCTGCTGTGTCAAGCCAGGGATTCGTTCCTGTTACTAGCTCGAAAGCTGGACATAACTATCAATCTCACCAAATCAGCACTGGTCCCAGTTCAGATTCTAGACTTCATTGGGGCTCGATTGGACACTATTCAGATGAAGGTCTTTCTCACTCCAGATATAATACACCACCTTAAGTTGCATGTTCTGTATGTTCTCAAACAGATGTTCCAATAGCAGAATCAGTTTTAAGGACCCTGGGGTGTATGGCAGCTATGATCCACCTTCTGCCCTAAGCACACCTTCATATGCAGATTCTACAATGGACTCTTGCAGTCTAGTTGTCTGTCTTAGATCAGCCTGTAACATCCTGTACGAATACCCCGAGTATGCAGGGATTCCCTTTGCTGGTGGATTCAGTCTCCGGATCTAGCGAGGGGTCATCCCTTTCTCCCATCTGTACCCAAATCCACAGTGGCCATGGATGCCTCCCAGCTAGGGGGAGGCCATTGCTCAGGAAGGACAGTCCAAGGCACATGGTCCCTACCCGAGACCAAATTGCATATCAATGTTCTGGAGATGAAGGGCAGTGCTTCTGACGTTGCAAGCTCTCCATGCCCATCTTCCTCTAGGAACAATTGCCATCCAGACAGACAACATGTCAGTAGTCTGGTACATCAACAAACAGGGAGGAACCAGATCCTAACCCCTTTGCCACAAAGCCATGAGAGTGTGGGAATGGGTGATATCCACCAGCCGTTTTCTGTTGGCAACGCACATTCCGGGATGGTCCAACATTCTAGCGGACAGGCTCAGCAGATCTTTTCTGATGCCTTACGACTGGTCTCTGAATCCTTCAGTAACGGAGCAGATCTTCCTCAGGTGGGGTTGCCCTTGCTGCAATCTTTTCCATTCTCCTCCTAATGCAAAATGCAGAGAGTTCTTCGCACTGTATCCCCCTCGGGGAATTCACCAGAGATGCACTGATTCTTCCTTGGCCTCCCGGCCTTCTTTACGCCTATCCTCCTCTGCCCTTGATTTCAAAGTTTCTTTAGAAAGCTCGCAGGCTAGGGAGCACGGTCATTGTTATTGCCCCATTCTGGCCTTGCCAAGTCTGGTTCCCCTCCCTGTGGTCTCATGCAGTAGTTCCACCTTGGATTCTGGATCCAGTACCGGAACTTATCTTCCATCCCTCAAGGATCCCTCATCCAGATATGGTCAGTCTGAAGCTCACAGCTTGGCTGATCCAGTTCCCCTGATCATTAGGACTCCTGGTTTATCTTTCCCGGTTAAAAATATTCTGGTTGCGCCTCACAAGTCCTCAACCAGGAAAGTCTATTGTAGCAAATGGAAACACTTCTCGTTCTGGGACTCGCAACACGATTTAGATCCCTTTACTGCTCCAGTTTTTGCAGTATTGGATTTCTTAGCAAGCCTTTTTCAGCAAGATGCCAGTTCGCCTACTGGCAAAGTCCAACTGGCTGCTATCTCCATTTTTTATGTGGGAGAAAATATGCATTTCCTGGCCTCGTGCAAACTTTGCAAGACCTTCCTCAAGCGTGCTTTTCTTCTGCTTCCCCAGGTGAAGGACCCTACTCCACCATGGGACCTTACTTTGGTGCTTCAAGAACTGGTTTCACCCCCTTTTGAACCAGCAGCTTCAGTAGAGTTGCCATATCTATCTTGGAAGACTGCTTTCTTAATTGCCATTACCAAGGCCAGAAGAGTGTCAGAACTCCAAGATCTGTCTTTTAAAGTTCCTTATATGGAAAAAGTTGAACTATGGCGATTAAATATATTGCCTCACAAAAACTCTTAATAAGAAGCACTAACAAACGTGCTTACTTCCAAAAATTCTGGAATATCCTGTTCGAACATCTTTCTGAAGATTAAGGAACTATGAATGGTGATGGTGCACTATTAGAAGATTTGCCTCTGTACCTCCTTGGTCTTTATGCTTCTTTATTTCTCTTTCTTTTTGGCTCAAGAATATTGTTAATTTTCCTCTTCTATCTCTGACTATATATCTAAAATGAAGTGTAATATGTTATATATATTCAAATGTTTATCTTTTCTCATATATATATATATATATATATATATATATATATATATATATATATATATATATATATATATATATATATATATATATGTATTACTTTCAATGGTTGTAATGTCCTTAAGCAGCACTATTGTACATATAGTTAGTAGTATTATATTCCCTTGCTTATTATTGCTCATCTCTAAGCTGCAATTGTTTGTGATGTGCGTATAATGCAGAAAATAATAAAACATTTTATTTGAAAAAAAAAAGTTTGTTATATGATTTTTCACAAAGATAAGAGTATCTTTACGTACTAACCCCTCTTTTTTGCCTAAGGTGGCATTGGAAGCAAACATAAATCAAATGATCAAGCTTCCTGTATTCTTTCCAAATTTTCAGAACAAAGGAGAATACAAATTACATTTGTTAGATATGCATAGACAATTGTGCTTCTATTTGCATAGAACAAAAGCCTTTAGGAAATCTGATCAGTTGTTTGTTTCTTATTCTAGGCCCTTTTTAGGCAAACCAATTTCTAAAGTCACTATTGTCCGATGGATTTCACAGTGCATTATTCAGGCTTACTCTGCCAAAGGGATTTTTCTCTGCTGGGTCAGGTAAAAGCTCATTCTACCAGGACTATGGCTACCTTGGCAGCCTTCTGGTCCAGGGTTTCACTGAATTATATTTGTTCTGCTGCTGCATGATCCTCATACTTTCATTTCACACTACAAATTGTACATCATTTTCAGGGGTAGGGCTTCTTTTGACTCTGCCATGCTCCGGAATATCCTTCCATGAGGGCCTCCCAGGTGCTAAGTAGCTGGGGACTCTGTCCGTCAGGTTGAAGACCAAATGAAGTAAACTACTTGAGATAAGATAAAGAAGTTATGTGCTCACCATAACATTCCATCTGAGTAGTTGTACTTCATTTGTCTTCAACCACCCCCCCTCGTTCCTCCAACTTTATCACTATCATCCTGGCGATGTATAGGGGAGTTGAACAATACAACCCTGCTCCTTGTCATGCTTGGTTCAGGAAATTTTGGGCAGTCAGTAGTGGTAAGGTTTTGTTAGGTTGGGTGTATGTTTTATTTGGAGCAGCAAACTCAATCTGAAGGGAGGAAGGAGACGGGGCATTATGGGTAAGGGGAGGAGCTGAGAGCTCGGATCAAAGATGCTGATGATGCAGCCATGTCTGATCCGATTTGGATCCGAAGTCCCTCAGGTTGAAGACAAATGAAGTACAACTACTCAGATGGAACGTTATGGTGAGTACATAACTTTTTTTTTTTGAGGTCTCCCCCTTGCATTCTATGTCTCCAGATATAGCTCTGTGCTACTGTTATCTGCTATCATACTACTTAATACTTTTCCATAAGAGTAAAGTGTGTAGTCTTTTGCTATAGTCTGCAAACAAGATCGGAGGTAATAAGGGTCGGTGCATTCTGGGTAAGGGAGAAGCTCAAGAGTTCATGGTTGCCACCAGCTTTTGCAAAGGCTGAGTCGGATCCAAACCCATAAATTGAGGAAGAATGAAAATGAACAACACAGATGGAAGAGAAAGTACGTAACTAATTTATCTGAAGTTGTTTTCATTTATTCTTCATCCTGTGGGTCGGATACAAGAATGAGATCTGACTTGGCTGTATAATAAAGCTCTAGGATCCGAAATCTGAGCTCCTCATCTACCTACCCATAATGTTTTGCTCTCTCCTCATCCCCCCAGATCTCATTTTCTGAGTTTCCTCTAGCACTGGGATTATGATTCTGTGAGCGCCTGTGTTTTGTTTTTTTCCGTGAGTGAAGAAATACTTTATCTGCTAACATTAATAACTTTGTCTTATTCTTAATCTGCTTTTCTAGACAAAAAAGTTATTTCTTAATTCAAAATTTATAAAGTTTTTTTCTACTGTTTCTTCTCCCTACCCTTTTTCCGCATTTGTTTTTTTTCTTCCTATGCTAAAAAAAAGCATATAATAATAACAATAAATAACTATATAGTTTTTCTTCTGCTAACTGTTTGTGCTTACAGATTTTTTTTTTTTTTAAATGGCAAAGTGTAAACCAGCGGGATTCAGGAAATGTGCCTCGTGGGCACAAGATCCCATTGGCTGATGTCCACACTGAGTGTGTGGTATGTCTAGATCCATCTCATTTGGACTCCTCCTGCTCCATGACTTCAACCAGCGTGCTTTAATAGACTGGAGGAATAAACTTATTTTAAAACGCCTTCTACCTTTGCTCATTCCTCGGCATCACCTTCTACTTCAGGGGTTCAAACGCCTTCAAAAAAACTTAAGGAATGCAAGCGATCTCCGGGTAGATCCCATGAAACTGGTGAACTGCCTCAGAAATCTTCTAAAACTTTGGATGTTATGTAGTCCAATCTCGCCTACATTCTTTCCCGTGGTTCGGAGCTGAATATCGGCTCCGACTCGGCCAACTTTTCTAGCTCGAAGTCTTCTATTGACTGGGCTAAGGAGGTAACCTATGCTGCACTCCTCTATATCCCCAGATCTCGTTTGCCGCTCGTGTAGCTCGGACGTGGTCTCGCTTGGCTGTGGCTAAGTACCCTATTTCTTCTCCTTTTTTGAGAGGTTTGAATCACAAAAAGCTATTTTCATAGCTATTGCTGCTTGTTGCTGTGACTGTTGTGTTTTTTGTAGTGTCTGTACTGGTATCCCACTAACTGTGTCAGCGGGCTAGGCCCGTTTTAGTTAGAGGACCTAGTCTGGCCTCTTCTTGTCTCTTTTGTGTGTTACTCTGTAGAACCATTTAATTTAGAGGTTCTAGTGTCTGTATGTAATAGGTTCTTGTTTATTTTTTTTTTCGGTGTGTGTGTCCGTTATTGACCGTTTGGTTTCCCGCGCTTTGTGAAGTAGTGACTTCTGTAGTTTAACTGGTTTCGTGTTTCTGCTTGTTGGCAAGTTTGTTTCTTTCCTGTGGATATGTCTAAGGATCAAAAGGAGCATAAACATTCGGGTTTTAAAAAATGCTGCAAGTGTGGATATAAGATTTCCATCACTGATGGACATGCAGTTTGTGTCTATTGCCTGGGAGCAATTCATTTGCAGGAGTCCTGTAGCTTCTGCCATGCTTTCAGTCCCAGGTTGCTACAGGAACGTAAAAAATAAACTGATCTTGAAGGGACTCTTAAAACCTTTGTTCGAGGAATCTATGGACTCTGCTTCCAGTTCCAAGTCTAAAGCCAAGTCTTCTAAAGACAAAAAGAGATCTCTGGCTCCGTCTGTCTCTTCGGAGCCGCCGGAGAAGATCACTAAACTTGACTCGACCTCCTCAGCTCCACTGTCTTCGGAGCCGCAGGAAGTGTCAATAGTTACGGAACCAGTGTCGGCTCCAATTATTTTGGAACCTCCTCTGAGCCGGTCGCCAAGCACTAGACATAGGTCACCTGAGAGGAGATCTCGATCTCCCTCCCTCCTCCAGATCCTCTAGGACTCTTTCGGATATGGATGTCGATAGGGTGGTGCAGAGGCTCCTGCAATCGCCGGTTTTGGCTAAATTGTTCTCGGCTCCGACCCAGTCGGCTCAGGAGCCAGTCCCGATACTTGCTTCGATTGCTCCTCCGAGCACATCTCTGTCTTCAGAGCCAGAATGCTCCGCTCCATATGATGTTCCTGCGTCGGCTCCGATGGCCCCTCTGGCCTTATCGGTGCCCACGTCGGCTCCGACCCTGTTGGCCCCGTCCACAGGGTTCAGGACTCTGGTTTCTTCAGTCGGACCAGAGTGGGACACCTTGGGACACTTTTAGGTTCCAAGTCTCCCACTTGGGGCCTCGGCTCGGGGGACCTCGACTCCTGTCGTGGTCTCGGAGGCTGGCCGGTCCTTGGACTCGGGGGGCCAGCCTTTGAAGCCATGCAGAGCGCGCTGGCCAGATCTTCAGCTACATCATGTGGATCGGTCATTCCGTCCCCCTCCATTCTGGCGAGAGCCTCTGACCTCCCCCTATCAGTAGATGGAGCACCCAGGCCTAGGGATACCCCCATGAGTGTTCCCCAGCTTTTGGAGGGCCCCTCAAGAGTCTTTGCCTGAGGAGCCCCCTAGAAAGCGGACGTGCAAGAGGAAGCACATAGACTCCCAGGATGAGTCTCTCGCCTTGGATACCGACTTCGAGGAGTTGGAGGGGTCCCCCAAGTCATCCTCTGATGATGTTTCTTTCTCCGACATCCTGGAGATATTGAGACAAAGAGGTGACTGGCCGTCCAAAACCCCCTCCGAGGAGTCGGTCTTCCTTAAGGCCTTTGGTGATCAACCCTCCACCTCCTGGGTGTCTCCACCCTTCGACGAGCTCCTGGATTTAATTTGTCGAAGGGTGTGGGAGAACCCTGATTCTGTGGAACCCGTACCCGGGAGACCCAACAAATTTCTTTCAGCTCCCCCAAGTAAAGAGTTTCTAACCAAAGGAGTCCCTGTAGATGCCATGGTGGTGGCGGCGGCCACTCAGAAGGAAGTAGCTGAGACTTCTTTCTCTGTCCATCCTCCTAACAAGGAGTCTAGGACTATGGACCAGTACGGGAAGCGTACCCTCTCGTCAGCTACCTTCACCTTACGGTCACTGAACTACCTGTCTCAACTCGGCTCCAGGGAGATCTCCTCAAGTAGTTAGGAGATACTCTAGCGGATAACATTCCTGAGGCGGTGGCCCAGACAGTTAACACCCAGGTGTCTACCCTCAACTCCATTGTTAACTCGTCCATGCGGCTCATTTCCTATGCAGCCGAGGGATTGAGTAGGGCAGCAAGCTCAGGCGTTGCCCTTAGGAGGCAAGCCTGGATGCACCTTTGTCATTTCGCGGAGGCCTTCAAGTCTTCTTTCACCGACACCCCCTTTGATGGTTCCTCTCTGTTCGGAACCAAGGTGAAAGACACCCTCACCAGGTGCGAGCAAGAGGGAAATACTCTGTCTGCTGTAGGGGTCCATTTTTCCCTCCCCTCTAGACCTTACCCCAAGGCCCAGAGGGGTGGGAAGATGTGGTTCAAGAAATCACAGAAGTTTTTTCCTGGTGCACAAGGTGAGCCCCCCTCCAGAGGCAGAGGAGGGGGAGGTTTTTCAGGGAGATGCCACCCTTGAGGCAGAGGACCCCCCCGCAATTCAGGAGACTGCAATTCCTTTCACGGCTCTCCCCACCATTGTCCCTGATGGGATGCCTGAATGTGTGTTTCCGGAGCCAGTCGGGGGCCGAATATCGTTATACCCGGAAGCCTGGGAAAGCATCACCCAGGACCGATGGGTATTACGAATAATTTCCGGAGGTTATGCCATCCCCTTCTCGTCAGACCCCCTTCCAATCAAGAGAATCCCAGACGTTCCACCCAGTCAAAGGGATCACGCAGCTGCAGAGATTTCAAAGCTGCTAGACAAAGGAGTCATCCAGTATGTCCCCTCAGACCAGGTCGGATTACGGACTTACTCAAGATTCTTTTTTGTGCCAAAAATAACAGGGGACCTGAGACCCATCCTAGATCTCAGCCAACTAAACAATTACACTCAAAAGTCCAAGTTCCGAATGGTCACTCTTCAGTCGATTTTCCCATTGTTGGGAAGAAACGTATGGATGTGTTCCATCGACCTCAAGGATGCTTACTATCATATCAAGATGGACAGGGCATCCAGGAGTCACCTACGCTTCTGGCTGGGAGCCGGTCATTTTCAGTTTCGAGCCCTGCTCTTTGGTCTCACCACAGCCCACAGGGTGTTCACCAAATGTTTGGCGGTGGTGACGGCTCACTTGAGACATCAGGGATTCCAGATGTTTCCGTATCTGGATGACTGGCTCCTCACTGCCCCCACCAGGCATCTACTAATCCAAACCAGGGACGCTACCATCACACTCTGTCACCAGTTAGGCATAACACTGAACTGGGAAAAATCTGCCTTGTTGCCCTCACAGCGTGTCGTCTTTATAGGTGCAGAGATAGACACCGTTCAGATGCAGGCCTTTCTCCCGCGAGAAAGAATTACAACCCTACAAAATCAGGTGCAGGTTCTGTTACCCCTCAGGAAGGTACAAGCAAGATGGGTTCTTCAACTTCTGGGCACTATGGCAGCAACAATTCTGTTAGTCCCTCAAGCGAGATTACACATGAGGCTCCTTCAGTGGCTACTATTCGCCCAATGGTCTCTCCAGAAGCTCCCCGTCTCGCATCAGGTTTTACTCACGGACACATGCGAACAGGACCTCAGATGGTGGCTTTGCTCCAGCAATCTGGACAGGGGGAAACCCTTTGTCCCTTCACCCCCAGTCACCACGGTGACCATGGACACCTCCCAGATGGGGTGGGGGGGCATTTTCTTGGCAGGACAGTCCAAGGCACGTGGCAAGATCACGAGATGCACCTGCACATCAACGTCCTAGAGATGAGAGCAGTGCTACTGGCGTTGCAGGCACTTCAGAGCTTTCATCCTCTTGGGACTATTGCAATTCACTCGGACAACATGTCCGTTGTGTGGTATCTGAACAAGCAGGGAGGAACCAGATCTTACCCCTTGTGCAGAGGCCATACAGGTATGGCCGTGGGCAGCATCTTCCCAACGGTTCCTGGTGGCAACGCACATTCCGGGGAAATCCAATGTGATAGCAGACAGGCTAAGCAGAGCTATTCTGATGCCTCATGAGTGGTCCCTGAATCGTCTGGTTGCAGAACGAATCTTAAACAGGTGGGGTCAGCCTTGCTGAGACCTTTTCGCCAGCCCCCTCAATGCAAAGTGCAGCAACTACTTCACACTGATCCCCCCACAGGGGGAGTCACCCAGGGACGCTCTAGTTCACAATTGGCCCTCCAGTCTGCTCTATGCTTTCCCCCTGTTCCCCTTGATCTCAAAGGTGATTCAGAAAGCGAAATCCTTGGGAAGCAGAATCATTCTGATTGCCCCACACTGGCCTCGTCAAGTCTGGTTCCCCTTTCTCCGTTCATACATGGTGGACCCGCCTTGGACTCTGGACCCACAACCAGACTTACTGACACGCATGTCGGGACAGTTTCCCCCCTCCCTGTGGACCCTCCAGTTGACAGCCTGGCTTCTCCAATTCCGTCGCTAGTTAGGCTTCATCACTTTTCACCTGAGTGGTCCATATTTTATCGTCCTGTCATAAGCCTTCTACTAGGAAGATTTATTCCAGCAAATGGAAGAGGTTTTCCATTTGGGCTCATACCAATGGAATTGACCCTTTCACAGCTCCACTTGCTTCCGTCTTGGAGATGTCCTTCAAGGATGCATCTGCAGTCCTAACTTCGGTCGGCCGGATTCCAAAGTCTGGGTCTGGCCTCGGCTGATGTCGCACTTCACCCGACGTCATTGTTGCTGTCAATTGGGTATAAAGGCATCAGCCGACGCCATTTTCCTCAGTCTTTCTTGCCACGCGGTGCCCGAAGCAGAAGCTGTTCGCAAGTGCCGGTCGGTCAGATCCAGAGATTTCTACTACCGAAGACTTCTAAAAGCTAAGTACCCCGTTGAGGACTCTTTCTTGCCTCAGCCGATGTCAGAAAAAGTGAATAATTGTTTAACTTGTGGGAAACAAATACCTCATAAGGATTTCCACTCTTACTGCCTTCCTTGCTTAGGCCCAGACCACGACGTAGCAGCTTGTCTGGCCTGTGCTTCCTTCAACCGACGGTCGGAGTTTGCGGAGGAGTTTTTTGGTCCCGCTTTTGCTTACAAAATGCCGTCGGAGACTCCGACTTCACAATTAGCTAAAAAGCGTGGAAAAGGACCAACACTCGGTCCGCGTTTCGGCCAAACCACGGCTAAGCCAACCATGAGTGTCTCGTTTCGGCTGAAACCGAGTCCTCGGTTCTTCCTTCGGCCGAAAGCATACCTCCGACAGCCGAGGCCTCACACAGCATGGTCGAATCTGCTACTGAAATTTCTCCTGCTGTAGCAGGCACCCAGGATTTATCAGATACTATCCCCTTAGACATATCTACTCCTGCACGTGGAGCTGCTAGGCCCCTGCATCCATGTCTATCAAGGCTTTCTCTAGGGCTAAAGCAGCTAAATCTTCTAAGGCCTTGCCTACTAAAACCCCCTCACACAGGCCTAGCTCTAGTTCCCAAATGCTCAGCCTAGCAGAGGATCTCATTTCTTTGATCAGGGGATCCCAACCTCACCCTGACAGGGCCTCTCATCCCCCTCCAGAGAAGAGGCCTAGAGCAGAGCCCCCTGAGCCAGTTTCAACGGGTTATTCCTCTGATGACTCAGAAAACTCAAATCCTCCAGAAGGCCCTTATTCTCCATATGAGGACTCTGACGCAGAAGACTCCATCCCTTCTGCCTCTCCTCCTGAGGAATTTTCTTTTGGGGAAACCTTGCATGCTATGAGAGAACAATTTCAATGGCAGGGCCAGGATTTTTCAGATTCTAGGAAACGGCTAAGGACCTTTCTACATTTGCCACAGCATAGGCCTTTAGCCATTCCTCCAGTACTAACAGTTGTGGATGATGCATTTAATGATGCTTGTACTGCCCCTGACTCTCTTCCCCGCCCCTGCTAAGCCCGACAGATACTACAGGGTCCCGGACACACATTATCACTTCTATAAGGCTCCTATTGCAGATCCTGAAACTATTTCTCAGGGCCCCAAAGCTGTAGCAACCACCAAAACCCTCCCCTCCGAAGAGAATCTAGAGCATTAGAGAGATGGGGTAAAAAAGTTTATACTTCTGCTACTCTTTCGGCTAGGGCCTTAAACTGTCAATTCCACATGATTCAGTATCAGGAATTTCTGTTAGACCAGCTAAATAAAAGCTATCCTCTCCTGAACCTATAGACCGTAAGTCCCTTCAGGATTTGGTACATAACACTCAGCAGGTCAGTAATCATTCCTTAAAATGCGGCTATGATGCACTGGAGGCTTCCTTTAGATCAGCTATGACTGGTACAGTGATCAGAAGGCATGCATGGTTAAAAGAGCAATCCTTACCAGACCATGTAAAGTCAAAGCTCTTAGATGCTCCCATGGAGAAACTCAGTTTGTTTGGCTCCCCTGCACAGCAAGTGTTAAAGAAGGTGGAAGAAAAAGCAAAATCTGTCCAAACAGTCAAGGATTTCTTGCAGGTCCAGCCTCCTAGGTTTAGTAGAAATTGGCCTTCGAAGAATTGGTCCTTTCCAGACATCTCCAGAACACAGAGAGGCAGAAATAGGCGCCCAAGAGGCAGAGGTCAATCCAGAGGTGCCTACAGGGGACGTCAGTGGCAGCCTAACAACCAGAGGGGTACTGCCACAGATCCAGCTACTACCACCTCCACAGGACAGTCACAGTGACTTGGCTCTGATACCACCTACCAGGGAACAACTGGAAGCACCCTTAGGCGGAAAGCTAGCCTTATTTTCAGTAAACTGGCATTACAAGAGACAAATGGATTTTACAGACAATAGACAAAGGTTACAGGTTTCACTTCCATACTCTACCAAGGAAGAGAGGAATGCCAAACCTACCACCAAACCAAAGAACAAACGCTCTAGGACAAATCAACCACTTACTAAGGATGAGAGCTATAGAAAAGGTACCGTCTATGGAACAAGGGCAAGGATTTTATTCCAGACTTTTCCTGGTGCCAAGAAAAGAAAACCAATGGAGACCTATTCTCGACCTGTCCGCTCTGAACACATATCTTATTGTTCCAAAATTCAAAATGCTGACCCTACAGCAGCTTCTTCCCATGCTGGGCAAGGAGTCTTGGCTGGTGACTCTAGATCTCAAGGAGGCATACCTGCACGTCCCTATACGACCAGATTGCAGAAGATACCTCAGATTTCTTGCAGGATCAGAGCATTATCAATTCTCAGCATTGCCTTTTGGCTTATCTACTGCCCAGAGTATTCACGAAATGCCTGGCATCAGTAATTGCTCATTGCAGGCTACAGGGAATTCAAATTTATCCATACCTGGACGATTGCCTGATACAAGCGGACAACAAAAACAAATTAACAAAAGATTTGGAAAAGGTTATTCACCTACTGCAAGCCCTGGGATACACAGTCAACATAAAAAAGTCAAGACTGGTACCATCCCAAAGGATTACATTCTTGGGTGCAGAACTGGACACATCAAATCAAATGGCATTTCTCACAGCAGAAAAGCAGAAGCAACTACCACTCTACTTCATGACATTAACAACGCAGAACCAGCTTACAGCAAGAAAAGTCCTGCAAGCCCTGGGGTACATGGCATCCTGCATAATATTGATCCCACATGCCAGACTACATATGAGAAAGTTGCAATGGTACCTGAGGAATTTATGGTCTCAGCACAAGCACAGCCTAGAAACCCAAATTCCAATACTTCCATGCCTGAAGCAAGAATTCCTGTGGTGGGCACAGGCCTGTCAGTTGAACAAAGGACTGCCTTTCCACAGCCCTCACCCAAACCAGACTATCACCACGGACGCCTCGGACCTCGGTTGGGGGGCACACATGGTAGACAAGTGAATACAAGGCCTATGGACACAAGACCAGCTGAACCTACACATAAATCAAAAAGAGATGCTGGCAGTAAAACAGGCAATTCAGACATTCAGACCGTTTCTACAACAAGGTCATTTGCTGATAAGGACGGACAACACCACAGTTATGTGGTATATCAACAAGCAGGGAGGCACGCATTCATATCCTCTATGCCGGATGGCAATGGACCTGTGGAATGTGGCCCTGAACCTCAACATCCAGCTCCAGGCCATATTTGTGCCAGGAAAAGAAAATATACTAGCAGACACCTTAAGCAGAACTACCACGGATGCCCACGAATGGATACTGCATCCAGACATCTTCAAATCCATTACAAAGAAATGGGGGCTGCCAGAGATAGACCTTTTCGCATCCCCACACAACCACCAATTGAGGAAATTCTGCACAAGGACATACCACCCACTTGCTTGGAAGGTGGACTCCCTATCCTTCAGTTGGAAAAGCCTAACAGCATATGCATTCCCACCTCTTCCTTTGATGCACAAAGTGCTACTGAAGATCAAAGAAGATCAACCAAGGATCATACTGATAGCTCCAGACTGGCCGAGGCAGCATTGGTACCCACTTCTGAGGAGTATGTCTCGGGCACACGCATGGCCTCTACCTCTAGTTCCTTTACTGCTAACACAGAACAACTTCAAGATCCTGCATCCAAACTTGAAAACACTGCAGCTAGCTGCTTGGAATCTTACATAAAACAAAATAACCCAGAATTATCTCAGAGGGTTAAAGACATTATCCTGGAGGCTCGCAGACCCTCCACAAGGAAAACTTATTCAGCAAAATGGAAAAGATACCTCATTTGGAGTGCAGCAAAAGGAGAAAATGTATCATTGGCAAACATAGCTAACATCCTGGAATATTTAGCAGAACTCTTCCACAATGGCCTGTCTTACTCTTCCATCAAGATTCATGCATCAGCAATTTCAGCAGAATATAACATGGACCCTCCAGTCTTCTCTCATCCTCTACGCAGGCAGTTTCTGAGAGGAATTAAAAATGTAAAGCCTCCAAGGAAGCCACCTTTGTCTACATGGGACCTGAACTTTGTGCTAGAAAAATTAACGCTTCCCCCTTTTGAACCAGCAGCAACAGCAGAATTACAGTTCTTATCTTGGAAAACTGCTTTCCTGCTTGCAATCACTTCAGCAAGAAGGGTTTCTGAATTACAGGCATTAATGGCAGTACAGCCCTTCCTTATCTTCCATCAGGATAGAGTGTCCTTAAGAACTAACCCTACTTTTATGCCAAAGGTGGTCTCCAGGGTCTCATTGAACCAAGCAATCCACCTACCAACTTTCTTTCCCAACCCACAGAACAGGGGGGAAAGACTACTGCATACCTTGGATGTACATAGACAATTGCGCTACTACCTGGACAGAACCAAGAACAATAGAAAAACTGACCAGCTCCTGGTAGCATATGCAGCAGGAATGGAAGGAAAAGCAATTTCAAAACAGACAATCTCAAAATGGATAGGAAATTGCATTAGATTCTGTTACTCTTTTCATGGTAAGACAACTCCAGACAACATCAGGCCTCACTCCACAAGGGCTACAGCCACTACTACAGCTTTCTTACGAGGAGTGGCTACCAAAGACATTTTAGAGGCTGCTACTTGGAGCTCCGTGCATACATTTGCCAAGCATTATAATCTGCCTTTATACTCCAGATCCCGAGCAGGTTTTGCCACTGCTGTTTTGCAAGGGATCTTAACTACACAATAATCTTTTTAGTGCCTCCTCCCCCAGTTTGGCTATGGTATTCTACCCATTTGTTAGGACTGCAGATGCATCCTTGAAGGACATAGTACAGTTTTGTACCTACCATAAATGTAGATGTCCAAGAGGTATGCATCTGCAGTCAGGATTACCCACCCTCCTTCCCCTCTGTGGTACTCCTAGGGTATTTGCCCATCTTGTAGCTAGCTGGGGGAATCTATTATGGTGTATTTGTTTGTATATATGTATATACATGTTTATATTGTTTGCTCTCTGCTGTTTGGAATCATTTGCATTTATCCAAATTTAGCCTTCCTAGAGGGCACCTGGCATCTGGGGCAAGAAACACTGAGGAAAATGGCGTCGGCTGATGCCTTTATACCCAATTGACAGCAGCTATGACATCGGGTGAAGTGCGACATCAGCCGAGGCCAGACCCAGACTTTGGAATCCGGCCGACCGAAGGGCTGCCTGAGGCAGGACAACCCATTTGTTAGGACTGCAGATGCATACCTCTCGGACATCTACATTTATGGTAGGTACAAAACTGTACTTTTTTGTCTATGCTTTTCCAACAGGGCTCAGCTCCTGCTACCATTAAAGTTCAATTGACAGCGATTTCTAACTTTCATGTTGCTAACGAGCCTAGTCTGATGGATCATAGACTCTGTAAGGCCTTCCTGAAGGGCACTTTGTTACTTCGCCCTCCTGTCTCAGAACCTATTATGCCCTGGGATATAAACTTTGTTTTGCAAGCCCTTACTTCACCACCATTTCAACCTGCTGCTACCTGTGCCTTGAAATTCTTGACCTGGAAAATGGTCTTCTTAATAGCCATCACATCGGCCAGACGCGTTTCAGAAATTCAGGCTCTTTCTATCAAACCTCCATACTTGATCTTTCATAAACACAGGGTGTCTCTTAGACCAAACCCTTCATTTCTTCCTAAAGTGGCGTCCATATCTAATCTCAATCAATCTGTTGAGTTGCCCGTGTTTTTTCCCCATTTTTCAAACAAGGCAGAATTTAAATTTCATCAACTAGATGTACACAGACAGTTACATTTCTATCTGCACAGGACCAAAGATCTCCAAAAATCTGATCAGTTGTTTGTCTCCTTTTCAGAAAACAGAATTGGGTCCCCTGTGTCCAAGATCACCATATCCAGATGGATAACAAATTGTATTTCTTTCATTTATTCTTCAGGGGGGAAAGACCTACCAATGCCAGTCAAGGCTCACTCTACTAGGGCTGTATCTGCATCTACAGCCTACCATGCCAGATTGTCGGATGATATTTGTGCTGCAGCTACCTGGGTATCTCCTCACACCTTTGTTACTCATTACAAACTGGACGTGGTATCTAGGGGCAGGTCTTCCTTTGGTTCCACAGTACTCAGGAGTATCTTCCTTTGAGCCTCCCAGGATGTAGGTGCTGGGGACGCTGTCCCACAGGTAGGAATGTAGGCGAGAGTGGACTACATAACATCAAGAAGTTATGTACTCACCATAACGTTCGATGTATGTAGTCCATCTCGCCTCACATTCTTACTTACCCTCCCACCTTCCCCCGTCCTGGAGGATCTGGAGGTTAGGCTTGGTTTTTAGAGTTCCCTTCACCTTTAGTTTATTCCTCTTGTTGGGATTTTGTTATGCATGAAGTATGAGTGTGGTGTTCGCAGCAAACTAGATCTGGGGATATAGAGCAGTGCAGCATGGGATACCTCCTTAGCCAAGCCAATAGAAGACTTCGAGCTAGAAAAGTTGGCCGAGTCGGAGCCGATATTTGGCTCCGAACCACGGGTAAGAATGTGAGGTGAGATGGACTACATACATCGAACGTTATGGTGAGTACATAACTTCTTGATCTGACTGACTCAGCCCCGAATGTGATAGAGTCAGCACCAGTCTTGCAGTTTTTCGTCAGAGCCAATTATCTTGAGGCCAAAGGCTCCCATTCTTCAATCTCCCAGACCAGTCTCCAGACCACCATCTGCTTTTTCATCCGCTAGGTCTTCCCATAGTCTGTCCAAAGACAAGGTACACAGGATGATGATGAAGTTTCTCAAGATGCAAATCCAGCTAGTGATTTTGTCTGCTCCATCCCCCTGTGGATCCTTGAGCCACTTCCCTGCCTTTGCTTCGAAAGCTCCTTCTCTGATCTGAACCCAAGGTTTGGAGTTATCAGGCCCGAAGATACCTGAAGGTGAGATGGAGCCAACAGGTACGGTTACCTTTACTCCAACAGTTTCCTGACTTGCCTGGCTCCAACCATTTTGGAGCAGAGCTGTTCTCAGAGCCATAGATTTGGCGTTAGGTCCTTAGGTTCATAGATTAGTACTAGGCTAACTACACATGTGGGCTATTATAAGCCTAGCCAATTACCCCATGTCAGAATCAAACCCTGCACCTTGTGTTTATAAGGTAAACACTTCAACCATTATGCCAACCTCCCACCCTAGGGGTTGATGTCAGCCACAAATCTTTCAGTGCTGTCTCTTCCTCGTGGGGCTTTGGCTCTTGATAGCTTTGCTCCAACTCCACACTCAGAGGGGTGGTAGAGATTCGTGGAGCTTCCCTTTTGACAGCTCCAACTCCAGTGGGGTTGCCCCCAGATTCTGGATCTCCCTCAGCATTTGAGGTGGTGGAGAGGATTTTCTCTGCTCCCAGAAGAGCCTCGACTCTGCCTGCTTTGGAGCCCGGTCCCTCCTCAGCAGAGATTGTCACCTCTGGGACAGCCTACCCGGAAAGACTTCCCTTTTGATACATCCAGAGTCTTCCGACACCTCCCCGGAGCATCCCACTGAGGAGGTCCCTTTTAAGCATCAGTGAAAAAGGAGGCACTTGGATTCCCCTTTGGAATCCCTCACCGAGGACACAGATATCAATGAAGTTTAAGGGTCCACTAGATCACCACCTGAAGATGTCGCCTTTGAAGACATCATGGAAATTCTTTGCCAGAAAGGTGATTGGTCTGTCCAAAACCCTAACCTTGAGGAATCGGTGTTTCTGCAACTTTTTGAGTTGGGCGCATGTACCTCTTGGGTGTCCCCCCCCCCCCCCATGTATCCTCTTATCAGCCTTGTTTCCTACAGGGCGTGGAAGGAGCCGGACACAGTGGAACCCATCCCTAAGCATCCTGACAAGATCATGAGTGCCCCTTCAGACAGGGTCTAGATTAGAACATCGAAGTTTGAAAGCTTCGAATGTTCTAATATCGAACCCTATTCAGCGAAAGCTGAAAATATTGAAGCAACAGAATGCCAAATTTTTTCCTAGGAAAAGAATTTGGTTGTCCGTTTCTCTTGCTTTGGTATTTTCAGTGCTGTGTTGGAAAGTTGCGGTTTGGGTTCAGGTAAGTGTGCGATTGAGTGCGGGTTAGGGTAGTTAGGGTTAGGGCGTGGGTTAGGTATGTGTGCGATTGTGTGGACGTGAGGGTTAGGGCAGGGTAGGTGAGTTAGGGTTAGGGCGCAGGTGAGGTGAGTGTGCGATAGTGACGGACCGTAGGGTTAGGGTTTGGGTTAAGGTAAGTGGATAGTTAGTAGTGTGTGTATAGTTTAGTGTAGGGTTAGGTGTAAGATTTTAGGTGTATGTGTGTGGATTGCTGTTTGTTTGGTGTGCTTGTGTTGTGTGTGTATATGTTTTGGAACAGCAAATTTTTTCCCTATGAAAAAATTTGCTGTTCTGTATGTTCGATGTTTTCAGCTTTTACTGAATAGGGTTCGATATTAGAACATTTGAAATTTTGAAACTTCGATGTTCTAATATAGACCCTTCAGACAGACCCCGCTGGACTAACGGTGTTCCTGTTGATGCCATGCTGGTTGCAGCAACCCCCAGAAGGAGCTGGCCCAAAAAAGCTCCACCATCCATCCCCCTGCCTGGGAGTGTAGGGTTTGGACAGGTTTGGTAAGCAAGTGTATGCTTCAAGCAACTTTCACATTGTGAGCACTGAATTGTTTGGCACATGTAACCAGGCTACAGAGGGACGTAGTCAAGGAACTCTCTAGTTCTGCACCAGGATCCGTGTCTGCTGAGGAACAGAAGACCTTTTCTTCCAGAATGGCCATCCTACAGTCCGTATCAAACATGTTCATGAGGTTAATTTCTCATGCTGCAGATGGTACCTCATGGGCGGCTGGGTCAGGCATTGCAATTAGACACCACTCTTAGATGCAGCTGTGTGATTTCTCGGAACCCTTCAAGGTGTGTCTTTCCCCAATGCCCCTTTTGATGGATTAATTATATTTGGTCCAACTTTCAAAGACATGCTCTCCCAAAGTGAAAAAGACAGAAAGACCTTGTCTGCCATCAGAATCCGCTTTGCTACACCCACAATGGGCCTTTCCCAGGAACCAGCGTGGGAATAAAAAGTTGTGGTACCAAAGATCTCAAGGTCATTTTCAGGATTCACAGGGAGACCTTCCGTCAAGAGGCAGAGGGGGGAAATGGTACTAGTGGCAGACACTGCCCTCGTGGCAGAGGGGGTCCCATGAATCAGGTATCTCGAGATACCTTCTCAGATAGGCCCAATCAGCGATCCTGAAGGATTGCCCGACTGTTCTTCTCTGGAGGCAGTCGGGGATGTTTTTCTTTACACCCAACAGTGTAGGAATCCATCACAAATGTCCATTGGGTCTTAAATATTATATCCAGAGATTATTCCATACCCTTTTACTAAAATCTCTCTCCAAGCAAGAGCCTCCCTAATGTTAAACCCAATCAAAGGGAGGCTGTAGCCTTAGAAATTTCAAAGCTGCTCACAAAAAGAGTCATCCAAAGTGTCCCCCAAGACCAGCTCCGGATTAAGCATATACTCCAGATTCTTTTTAGTGCCCAAAAAAATGGGGGACCTCAGACCCATTTTGTAACTTACAACCCTCAACAAATCTGTAGCTAATTCAAAGTTCTGAATGGTCATGATTCAGTGCATTCTGTCCTTCCTGCAGAAGAATGGTCGGATGTGCTTTGTAGACCTTCAGGATGCATGCTTTCACATCAAAATGAACAGACGCTCCAGAAGGTTCCTCCACTTCTGGCTGGGAGCCAATCACTACCAGTTCAGAGTACTCCCTTTTGGTCACACCATGGCCCCCAGGGTATTCACCAAATGACATGGCAGTAGTGGCAGCTCAACTGAGACTGCAAGGATCCCATGTGTTTCTCTATCTGGATTATTGGCTCCTGACTGTTACCACTGGGCATAGACTTCTACAAGACAGGGACTATCTGTTCCAGCTAGCCTCAACCTTGGGCATTTCCAGAAATTTCATAAAGTCTCACCTTTAACCAGTCCAACTAGTAGATTTCATCGAAGCCTGTCTGGACACCACATGTTCCTTAATTCTTCTTCCTCCAGACAGAACATCCACCTTAAGACTCCATATCAAACAAATCTTGGATATTCCTTCTCCCCCGGCAAGTCTTGTTCTAAGTGATGGTTTCATGGCTGCTACGATTACTCTCATCCCAATAGCACACCTCCATATGAGAATACTTCAATGGACTGTAGAGGTCCAATGGTCCTTTCTTTGGTGTCCGCTGAATCACCCTGTCAGACTATCTTGAGCATACAATTTCTTCTCTGGTGGCTCCAATTGGAGGACCTCAAACAGGGTCAGCTGTTCATCCTTCCATCCCCAAAGGCCAAAGTGACTGTGGATGCTTCCCAGTTCAGGTGGGGGGGCATTATCTGGGGCAGACAGTCTAAGGCACGTGGCCCCCTTTAGTCACCAATTTGGATATAAACGTCCTGGAGATGAGAGCAGTGCTTCTTGCACTGCAATCTCTTTAATCCTCTTTCCTGATGGGACCATTGCAATTCAGACGGACAATATGTCAGTGGTCTGGTACATCAGCAAACAGGGAAGAATGAAGTCTTGCCACTTGTGTGGAGAGGCCATGAGGTTGTGGCAATGGGCGATCTCTTCTAACTGTTTTCTAGTAGCAATGCACATTCTGGTGAAGTCAAACATTCTGGAGGACAGGCTCAGCAGAACCATTCTGATGCCTCACGAGTGGTCTCTAAATACTTCAGTAGCAAATATCTTCTAGAAATGGGGTCAACCTTGTTGCAATCTCTTTGCGTCTCTTTCAACACCAAGTGGCACAAGTTCTTTGCCCTGATCCTTCCTCAGGGACAGTCACCGAGAGATGCTGTAGTCCATGCTTAGCCCACTGGTCTGCTTTATTCCTTTCCTCCTTTTCCTCTCATTCCCAAATTTCTGCAAAAAGCTGAGATGTTAAAGTGCAAAGTAATCCTCATTGGTCTCTTTTGGCCTCAACAAGTATGGTTTCATTTCCTCTAGTCTTATCTGGTTTGTTCACTGTGGACTATGGATCTATCTCCAGATCTTCTATCCCACAAATCGGGACACCCTCACCCAGTTTTCTTGAGCCTGAAATTGACCCCTTGATTGCTCCAGTTCCAATGATGGCTAGAACTTCTGGGATTTCACCCACAGTAAGGAAGGTCCTGTTTGCAGCTCACAAACCATACACTAGGAAAATGTGCAATAGCAAGTAGAAGAGGTTCTCCATTTGGACTCATCCAAACCAAACGGATCCCTTTGCAGTACCTATCCCTGCTGTATTAGATTTCCTGGCGTCCATTTTTCATAACGGAGCTAGCTTCTTCACTGTTAAGGTGCAGTTGGCAGCCATTTCCAACTTTCACACTCTGGAAAATTCATCCTCTTTGGCCTCATCTAAGTTGTGCAGGGCTTTTTTAAAGGGTACTTTTCTTCTTCGTCTCCCTATTAAAGATCCCACCCTGCCTTGGGACCTTACCATTGTTTTACAAGCTCTAGTTGTGCCTCCTTTCTAGCCTTCTGCTAAAGTTGAATTAAAGTATTTGTCCTGGAAGACTGCCTTTTTACTGGCCATCACTTCAGCTAAGAGTGTATCTGAACTACAGGCCTTATTGTGTAAGCCTTCATGTTTAATCTTTCAGAAAGACAGTGTTACGTTGCATACCAGTCCTTTCTTCCTGCCCAAGGTTGCTTCTGAGGCTAATGTAAATCAGGTTATTAATCTCCCAGTATTTTTTCCTAACTTTCAAAACAAAGGAGAGTATCAGCTTCATATGGTAGATGTACATAGACAGTTATGTTTTCATTTGGAAAGAACAAAGCATTTCAGAAAGTCTGATCAGCTTTTTGTATCCTTCTCAAAGGCCAAATTGGGAAAACCAGTTTCCAAGGTCACTCTGGCCAACTGGATCATGAACTGCATTGCACTTGTGTATTCTGTTAAGGGAATCTCTCTACCTTACCAGGATAAGGCTCATTCTACTAGGTATGTGTCAACTTCATCAGCCTTTTAGTCTAAAGTTCCCATTGATGATATTTGTGCATCTGCTACATGGACAAATCCTTATACTTTTATATCTCATTATAAATTGGACATTATTTACAGGAACAGGACCTCCTTTGATTCTGCTGTGGTTCAGAATATCCTTCCATGAGGGCCTCCCAAGAATTCTGTAGCTAGGGACTCTGTCCCACAGGTTGAAGAACAAATGAAAACAACAACTTGAGATAAAGAAGTTTTATAGATATGTGTATATATATATATATATATATATATATATATGTGTATATATATATATATATATATATATATATATATATATATATATATATATATATATATATATATATGTGTGTATATATATATATATATATATATATATATATATATAGATATATATAGATATATATATATATATATATATATATATATATATATATAATATCTCCTTATTGGTAATGATACTGCATATGTTTGAGTGGCAAACTCAGTCTGAGGGTGTGAAGATTGGGTGAAGATAGATGAAGGCTGCCAGCCTAGCCAGATAGAATTTTGGAGATAATTCTGTCATTTGTAAATATTAATGTAAACCACAGGCTTGTTGTCTTACATGGTAAAAATAGTGTTACATGTGGAACTGAAAAGAATGTAACAACAGTGCACTCTACTGACCAAGTCAAGCATGTTGTGACCCTTTGATGTTAAAACTCGGAGCCAGTAAGTCTAGAGTGAGGCATCCTGCCTATTGTTTTAAGACCAGAGTTAATGGCCAGAATGTGCATGCATAAATGTCCTTTATTGCTCTGGTTTCTGCCCAGATGTGAAGAATGTAAATGTAGTTTCTGTTAGCCTGGGAACCCAGGGAAGTGTGAAGAATGATTTAATGTGAACCAGGAATGTGATTTTAAAAACAGAGAGAATCAGTGAGCATTAAGCATTTTTGTCATGACCATCCAACTCACCAGCACTGTCTTGCTCTTTATGTAAGTTTATCTTAGACTTGTATTTTCTCAGAAATAGCTAGAAACTAGAAAGATTTTACTGTTTTTCTGTGATGTTAGAACTGTACTACTGAATTATTTTAAGTATTTCTCTGTGATCTCTGAACTCTTGACTAGCACTGTGTAGTAAAAAGTATTGTCTTGTGTTTTGACTATTTGTTATTAAATATTTTGAAACACTCTCAACTGTGTCTGTTTTTGTAGAGATAATTTAAGCTCTTTAGAGTACGTGCATGACTTTGGTAAAATTGTACAAAGCCACTCCAATAGCTTTAGCCCTGAGCTATACTACCAATTGGATAGTAATATTTCACAGTAATAATTGGACACCCTTTTAAGGGCCTTTGAGTAGCTGATAAACACTAAAGGGTGGTGGCAGCTGGTACTACAGTCTGGGGAAAAAGGGGCACAGCTGGGGAACCCATGCCATCCTTCCCCAGGAGTGTCTGTGTGGTTGTATAAACTCTTCTCAAAGTGTGTGTGTGTGTGTGTGTGTGTGTGTGTGTGTGTGTGTGTGTGTGTGTGTGTGTGTGTGTGTTTTTGTGTGTGTGTGTGTGTGTGTGCGCATGTGCATGTGCATGTGTGAGCTACTTGGGCAGGGACATGAAGCACTGGTTGGATAGAGAGGGTGCTGGAGGTTTTAGTTTGCCCACTAGACTGAGATCTGGACCCTATAGCTTTGCCAGTGGGGAGTCTTATTGGGGACCTGGAGAGCAAGGGAGTGACCAGCCCCAGACTGACTGTGATCTCTGTGTGTTCTTAAGGGAAATTGCACTTTACTGTTTGTATTTATCCTTTCCTGCTATATGAGACTCCCCTCACTGGTGTTAGTCATGAGGATTGAGGCGCCTTGATTGCTGGGCCAGGGCATGGGCATAACATATTAATTGTTTGGCAGTGGTGGGATATCCACACCACATATTAACTGGTTGGCAAATACCAATTGGCTTGTAGTGGTGTGGGTAGAGTGAATTCCTGTAGCTGGTGTATGGTGAGCTTTGAAGGTGTTTTGTACTCTAAATCAGCCACGCAGTGAATACTCAAAGGTCAGATCACAATTGTTTTATTTATTTTGTTAGTTTAGTTAGTTAGGGTGAGCAGGCAGCATGTCAGCAGAGAAATATGGAAAGCTGACAAGGAGCCAGCTGGCTGAGATGTGCCAGGCTAGGGGACTGGTGCATGGAAACTTGACTAAGGCAGACTTGATTGCAACCTTGGTTACAGCTGCATCAGAAGACAGCAACCAGGAGGACAATCAGACTGGCAGTGGAAATATAATACCCTCTGAGAATGGACCGCTCAACCTTTCTGCAGAGGACTTTAAAATCCATCTGGAGCTAAAGAGACTTGAGTTGGAGGCCAGGCATTTGGAGATGGAAGCAGCTGAGAGACTGAGGAGGTTGCAGGCTGACAAGAATGAGAAACTGCTACGCCTGGAAGCAGAAGAAAAGGAGAGGCAGAGGAAGCATGAAAGGGAAATACTGACTCTTCGCCAAAGTCATGGAGCCAATGGGGAAGGGAGTAACTGGATCCCAGAAGCACAAAAGGTCAGTAAATTTCTTCTGCAGTTTAAGGAGAGGGATAATTTTGATAATTTCATTCATATGTTTGAGAGGGTATGCAAACAGTATGGTGTTGACCAAAGGCTCTGTGTACGGTTCCTGACCCCCTTACTCCATGGTAAAGCCGTAACTGTTTTGTCAAAAATATCTGACGTTGCACGTTTTGATTATACTGCTGTTAAAAAATCACTTTTTAGAATTGTTTAAGCTAACACCTGAAATGTATAGGAAAAAGTTTTGTGAGCATAGACGCAAGGCAGATGAAAGTGTGTGTGAATATGTTGCTAAACTGAGCACTTATTTCCGTAGGTAGGTGAGTGGATGTCAGATCACCACTTTTGAAGGACTGGCAGACCTTTTAGTAAGGGAACAAGCCCTTAGCACTTTTCCTGAGGACATGAGGATCTGGTTAGCTGATAGACAATGTGCTACTTCAGATGAGTTTGGGAAGAAAAGGACTTACTACTTTTGTCAGGGCAGCAGACTTAGGAGGAAAGGACCCCTACACACTGCTCATAAGGAAAGTTGTGGGCAGCACAGACTGCCCCAACAGAATCTGCCAGTAGCAGGGGAAGCCACTAGTCCAGGTACACGTCCAGAAGCTAGGGTTAAATGTTTTGAATGCAACAAGTGGGGCCATGTGGCATACAGGTGTCCATGGAGGCAAGGTAGGGAACAAAAGGTGAGGGAGCCAGTAAGTAGGAAAGACAGACTGCCAGTAGTAGGCTGTCTTGAGACAACAAGGGTACCAAACTATCATTCTGCAGATGTCTTGATAGGGAAGGATTTGGATGAGGCAGTACCATGTGTTTGTGCAGTTACACGCAGTCAGGCTAGGAGACAGTCATGTGGGTCTGGTAGCCTGGGGGAGACCCAGATAGACTGCATACTTGCAGCCAGGACTGGTGAGGGGGGTTACTTCAGGGAGGGAGGGAGCTACCCTGTAGCAGTGAGACTGAAGGTGAGCCACAGCTGCTTGGGGGTACTGATGGTCCCTTGGACAGAGTGACTGCAAAGGTGGAGGTGAGTAGTAGTACCCAGGCTGACAGTGAGTCACCACTGTCAGAGGATGCCAGACTTCCTGTGGAAGGGGAGCTGGGAAGGGTTACAAGGAGAGAGTTGAGGCAGGCTGAGCTCTTGCACCATACATTGCAAGGCCTGAGGCAGGTAGCTAGGGTGGCACCTGATTCTCAAGGAAAGGGGGAATCTGTATACTGGGACAAAGGGTTACTATACAGAGAATGGACCCCTGAGGGAGGGCTAGAAGGTGAGAGAGTACAGCAGTTGGTAGTGCCTAGTGCCTACCGTCTGACGCTTCTAGCCATAGCACATGATATTCCCTTTGCAGGGCATATGGGCATAAAACATACAAAAAGGTTTATTATGCAGATCTTTTATTGGCCTGGAATTTCCAGAGATGTAACAGGGTACTGCAGGACCTGTGAGCAGTGCCAAAAGGTAGACAAGGCAGGAGACAAGGTGAGAGCTCCTTTGATGCCTTTGCCTGTGATTGAGGAGCCATTTCAGAGGGTAGCTATGGATATTGTGGGTCCTCTGAGTACTCCAAGTTCCACAGGGAAAAAGTATATCCTAGTGGTAGTGGAGTATGCTGCACGATACCCTAAGGCAGTGGCTTTGTCCTCCACTGAGGCAGAGAAGGTGTCAAATGCGTTGTTAGAGATTTTCAGCAGGGTAGGCTTCCCAAAAGAAATACTGACTGACAGAGGTGCCAATTTCATGTCAGACATGCTGGCTTGTCTGTGAAAGTCCTGTGGGGTGAAGCACATGAAGACCACTCCCTACCATCCCCAGACTAATGGTGTTGTTGAGAGGGTAAACTCTATAATCAAGTCCATGCTACGGGTATTTGCAGATCAGTTTAAGAGGGAGCGGGACAAATATTTGCCCCATCTGTTGTTTGCTTACAAAGAGGTTCCCCAGGAATCCACAGGTTTTTCACCCTTTGAGTTGCTATATGGGCATAGGGTGAGGGGACCTCTAGATTTAATTCGAGATGAGTGGGAAGGTGAGTGTGAGTCTCACAAGGAGTCTGTTGTGGCATATGTCCTAAACCTCTGGACAAGTCTCACGGAACACATGGGCCTGGCCCAGGAGAACCTGGCAGAAGCCCAGCAAAAGAAAAAGGTGTGGTATGACAGGAATGCTCGAGCTAGAGAGTATGCTGTGGAGCAGCAGGTAATGGTTCTCATTCCTGTCAGACACAACAAGCTGCAAGCAGCTTAGGAGGAACCCTACAAGGTGGTAAGAAAGGTAAGTGATGTTAACTGCATGGTGGAACTGCTAGGCAGAAGGCAGGGCACAAATTGTACCATGGTAACATGATAAAACCTTCCCATGATAGGGAGGCCCTTGTGCTGAGAATTTGCAGTGGATTGCAGGAGGAGTCTGAGGGAGATCTGGTAACTGATCTCCTCAGTGAGGCTCGAGCTGACACCTCAGTGGAAGGGGGTAGCAATGTCCCAGCAGCTATCTCCTAGCCAGGTTCAAGAAATCTGAGCAGGGTTGCAGGCATTTGGGGACATGTTCACTGGGAAATCAGGTTGCACCCACCTGGGGCAGCACCAGGTGGCTACAGGACCCCAAAGGCCTATTAGGCAGGCCCCTTCTAGAGTGCCTGAGAGAGACTCTGAGGTAGTAGGTACAGGAGATGTTGAAACTAGGGATGATTCAAGAGTCCAGCAGTCCCTGGGCCTCACCAGTGGTGCTGGTGCCAACGAAGGATAGCAGCACCAGGTTCTGTGTAGACTACAGGAAATTAAATAGTCACACAGAGTCTTTATCCTTACCCCATGCCTAGGACAGATGAGGCCCTAGAGCAGCTGGGTGGTGCTAAGTATCTTACAACCATTGATCTTACCAAGGGTTACTGGCAGGTGCCCTTGACTCCCAGTGCTAGAGGGAAGTCGGCCTTTGTGACTCCTTTTGGCTTGTATGAGTTCACAAAGATGCCCTTTGGGATGAAGAATGCCCCAGCAACTTTCCAAAGGCTGGTAGATCATATCCTAGCAGGAGCAGGAGGGTTTGCCCATGCTTACCTAGATGTAATTGCCATCTACAGCCATTCCTGGCCAGAGCACCTTCAACATGTCAGGGAGGTGCTGTACAGACTACAGAGGGCAGGGTTGACCATTAAGCCAAGCAAATGTCAGGTGGGTATGGCAGAGGTCTCCTACCTAGGACATAGAGTGGGAAGTGGTTAGATAAGGCCAGAACCTGCCAAAGTGGAAGCTATTCAGGCATGGTCTGCGCCTGTTACTAAAAAGCAGGTGAGGGCATTTTTAGGGACAGCAGGGTACTACAGAAAGTTCGTCCCCATTTATATTACCATAGCTGCTCCCCTCACAGACCTGACAAGGAAGAACAGGCCAGATAAGGTAGTGTGGATCCCAGCATGTGAGCAGGCATTCCAGAAGCTTAACGAAGCTTTGGGAGGACCCCCTGTGTTAGCCAGTCCAGATTACAGCAAAGAATTTGTTGTGCAGGTGGATGCTTCAAACCATGGAGTGGCGGCTGTACTTAGCCAGATTTCTTCAGAGGGGGAAGAGCACCCAGTGGTTTATCTCAGTTGTAGGCTCCAACCCAGGGAGGAATGCTATGCAGCTGTAGAAAAGGAATGTCTATATATATATGTCTATGCCATAGTGTGGGCACTGCAGAAACTTCAGCCTGATCTGTATGGAAGGAAATTTACTGTTATGACAGATCACAACCCTTAACATGGTTAAACAGAGCCAGCCAGCAAAATGCCAAGTTGCTAAAATGGAGCCTGGGGTTGCAAGCATATGATATATCCATGCAGCACTGCAGTGGGATTAGCAATGCCAGAGCAGATGGTCTCTCAAGAGAGGGAATCGGTAAGGTACACTCACATAGACCTAACTCCCTCAAGCAGTGTTTCCCAAGGGTCACTTGAAACACTAGCTTGAGTTCTCCGGGGGGTGGGGGGGTATGTGAAGATTGGGTGAAGATAGATGAATGCTGCCAGCCTAGCCAGATAGAATTTTGGAGATAATTCTGTCCTCTGTAAATATTAATGTAAACCACAGGTTTGTTGTCTTAAATGGGTAAAAATACTGTTACATGTGGAACTGAAAGAAATGTAACAACAGTGCACTCTACTGACCAAGTAAAGCATATTGTGACCCTTTGATGTTGAAACACAGAGCCAGCAAGTCTAGATTGAGGCATCCTGCTTATTGTTTTAAGGCCAGAGTTAATGGCCAGAATTTGCATGCATAAATGTCCTTTATTGCTCTGGTTTCTGCCCAGAGGTGAAGAATGTAAATGTAGTTTCTGTTAGCATGGAAACCCAGGGAAGTGTGAAGAATGATGTAATGTGAACCAGGAATGTGATTTAAAAAACAGAGAATCAGAGAGTATTAAACATTTTTGTCTTGACCATCCAACTTACCAGCACTGTCTTGCTCTATATGTTAGTTTATCTTAGACTTGTGTTTTCTCTTAGAAATAGCTAGCAACTAGAAATATTAGACTATGTGTTTTTCTGTGATGGTAGAACTGTACTAATGAATTATTTTAAGTATTTCTATGTGATCTCTGAACTCTTGACTAGCACTATGTAGTAAAAAGTATTGTCTTGTGTTTTGACTATTTGTTATTAAATATTTTAAACCCGTCCAACTGTGGCTGTTTTGTAGAGATAATTTAAACTCTTTAGAGTACTTGCATGCCTTTGATAAAATTGTACAAAGCCATTCCAATAGCTTTAGCTCTGGGCTATACTACCAATTGGATAATCGAGCGAACAAAGCTCCAGTCCACCAAGAACACAAGCCCAAAGTTTCTTAAACATTTTTTTATTTTTTGCAGGTAAAAAAAAGCGTTTTTTCAAACACAGTAGTGGCTTCTTCTTCTTGAAATTTTAAAAAATACAAAATACACTCCCTTTATAGGAGTTACTAGTTTATTACTAACATTAAAATTAAAAAAAAAAAATTAAAAAGACACGAACTGACAACATAAGCCTGCTGTTACTTTATTTTTATTAGAGGTGCAATAAACAATTGTTTTTGCACAAATTGTTTTGCACATCAAATACATTGTTATACACAACAAACAAAAAAAACATGTAAAAAGTCTAAAATAACAAGTATATAATAACAATATATCAAATATATAAATATATAAAAAAGAATTATAAACATGTTTTTTAAATTTACTCTAGCTAACTTCAGGCTAACTTCCTAGCTATCAATAGAAAGTTTAAGGGCGCATAAGAGGCGCATATTTCATCAATTCAAACAAATCAAAAAATAAAAAATGAAAATTAAGCCTTTAATAGCAAGTACATGTATTTTAATTTTGCACCATGGTTTATGGATCATGTTATGTGGCTCTACCTCCATTAGATTAAACTCCATTTTACTTGAAATAATAAAATTGTTGTGGCAGCTAAACAGCTAACTAAATACTACGGGTAATAATGGGGTAGGTAATGTTGCCCCAATATATTTGAGGTCAAATATATAGAAGAAATTCATATCAGTAAAAAATTCTCACCTAAATGACTACTCACCTTGTCAGTACTGCCTGTTTTTACACACAAAAAAAAGCCTTATATATAAATTTTGTTTATAGTATATTTTACATTTTTATTTTTTTAATTTTTTTTTTTAATGTATGTGAGTTAGTCAGATACATTATAGAAATTCCTAATTTTTAGTTATTTGACTTTCTTTATTGCATTACAAAGAGTCTTTTTGATAGCCTGAAGTTAGTAGAGTAAATTGTGTTGTCCTTTTTAAAACATGTTTATACTTTTTATTTGTTATATTATATTATTTCTTGATATATTTATATTATATACTTTTTTTTTTTTTTATATTTATTTATTTTGTTTTAGTGTGCATAATAACATATTTTTTTGTGCAAAAAAAATTGTTTATTTGCACTTTGGCAATGCAATTCTAAAAAATGTAACAGCAGTACAGCTTTGTGTCTGTCTTTTCTTTTAGCTTTTTTTTTAAATTAAATTAAAAATTATAACTAAAGTAAAAAAAAAAAAAGGGAGGTAAAAGGTTTTTAAAAAATTCCTCTGAAGAAGCCACACTGTGTTTGTAGTGTGTTTGTTACCTGTACAAAATAAAAAAAAAAAAATAAAGCTTAAGGAACTCTTTTTGGTGGGCTTGTGGACTGGAGCTTTGTTTGTGTTCTTCTTTTTTTGTTGGTACTACCAATTGGATAATAATATTGCAAATTAATAATTGGACACCCTTTTAAGGGACTTTGAGTAGCTGATAAACACTAGTGGGTGGTGGCAGCTGGTACTACCATATAGTCTGGGGAAAAAGGGGCACAGCTGGGGAACCTGTGCCAGCCTTCCCCAGGAGTGTCTGTGTGGTTGTATAAGCTCATCTCAAAGTGTGTGTGTGTGCATTTGTCAGCTACTTGGGCAGGGACACTAAGCACTGGTTGGACAGAGAGGATGCTGGAGGTTTTAGCTTGCCCACTAGGCTGAGATCTGGACCTTATAGTTGTGCCAGTGGTGAGTCTTATTGGGGACCTAGAGAGCAAGGGAGTGACCAACCCCAGACTGTGATCTCTGTGTGCTCTTATTCATATTGGAGCCTATCTTGCAGTCAGTGTTTTTACAGTTCTTTTGTGTCTGATATTTTGCTAATTGTCAATCCTAAAATTCTTTGTCAAATTCACATGCTCGTTTACATCCAGTTGAGTTTTGTTTAACATTGCTGTTTGCACCCTATTCTTCTTAATATACTTCAGTACCATCTTTTTTCTGTATACCTGTAAGGCTTTTTACATTTCATATTAATATTGAAAAAGAAGCTATTCTTATAAAAAGCTGTAAGTGCCACATATTTACAGACAGTTCTTCTGAATGTATGTTTCCAACTGGCAGCTCACCTGCACATCGTTGTATATGATAGGCTGGTTTTGTATGTAATTGCTTCTTTTCATCCCTGTTTGAACCCATGCCACATATTCCCAGACTTTTCACTTCAAGAAAATACTCAAGAAACAAGGCTAAATACATTTTCAACTCTATATCTCTTTTTAACTCTTAAATGCACAAAAGTATTCTCACTTCACAAAAAAGAGCGCTTACCTCTCCAAACAGGAGCATTTGCCCCAAATCAGTGGTTGCACCTACAGGCATTACATATTCTAAAGTTAAGGTTAACCATGGTAAAGTGTATGTAAAAGCTTGTATTCCCTTTTACACATATTGTTGTCTGTTCTTATACTATTGGCCTTAGAAAAAGCGTACCCTTGAGTCAATAAACTAAATTGTGCAGTATTTTTAATTTACTGAAGTATTAAAGCAGCTGGTTAGAGAACTGCATATATTACTGTTCATCTCTCACAATTTCAGACTGCATTAATTTTCTCTGAACTTTTATTTTCACTGACCTGCTTACCATTTAATTTCATTATAATGTGTAGATTTCTCTTAAAACATAATTTTCGAGTCTATATTAGAACACCAACATTTCGAGTGTTCTAATATCGACCCGTTTTACAGCGAACGCTGAAAATATCGAAGAAACAGAAAACTGATTTTTTTCCTAGGGAAAGAATTTGGTTGTCCGTTTCTGTTGCTTCGGTATTTTCAGTGCTGTGGTGGAAAGTTACGGGTCGGGTTCAGGTAAGTGTTAGATTGTGTGGACGTGAGGGTTAGGGTGGGTTAGGTGAGTTAGGGTTAGGGCGCGGGTGAGGTGACTGTGCGATAGTGACGGACCTTAGGGTTAGGGTTTGGGTTAAGGTAAGTGGATAGTTAGTGGTGTATGTATAGTTTAGTGTAGTGTTATGTGTAAGAGTTTAGGTGTATGTGTGTGTGGATTGCTGTTTGTTTGGTGTGCTTGTGTTGTGTGTATGTGTTTTGTAACAGCAAATTTTTTCCCTAGGAAAAAATTCATTGTTCTGTATGTTTGATGTTTTAAATTTTCGATTACTAGAGTTTGATATTAGAACACTCGAAATTTTGAAAGTTCAGTGTTCTAATATAGACCCAACTTTCAGACTTTTCATGATTAACTGCTTGCACCTGCAGCCATCTTGTTCTCCAAATAAGAACAAGTGCTAATGAAAAAAATAGCTAAAAACTTTGCAAATGTAAGAACGCTTGTAGAGTTTTTTCAGAAGACATTGTGTAGATCTGTCGTGATTAATTGCTTGCACAGGCAAGCTCCTTATCTCCAGTTAAAAGCAGGTGCTAATAGAAAAGAAACAGCTAGTAACTTTGCAAATGAAAGAAATAACTAACATTTCGCATGCTTTTCATTTTCTCTTTCTTTTCAAGCCTATTTGCTGAGAAATTGTTTATAGTTAATCTAAAAGGACATTACTATAAACATCCACTTCTGTAAAAAAGGGCATAGTATTATCTCATAATTCTACATATAATATGATCAGTACAGTTTTTCTTCCCCCAGCAGCATCTTTTGAAATTCTTTTTACTGCTGCTGCTGCCAGTTGACTGTTAGACCCTCTCTTAGTGAACTGTTCCTTTCATTCCCATACACAGGGGTGAGAACAAAACATGATGGGCTGTCATTAAGGTTGCTATCAGTGTGGTTCAACTTTTAGTTATTTACATCCGTCACCGCACTGTGTATGCCCAGTAACATGGTCAGAGCTTGGCTCACAGTGGTTGTCAGTAAGTGCATGTCAGTTGCTTTCTTTAAGTGACATAAATTCTCAGGACAGTCCTTCCCCTTTGAAGCCAATGTACTTGTGAGGTCTCCAGCATACACCTCAGACTCAGCCATGCAAACATGCAACCCAGTATCATGCACTCCTGCACCCTGTCTCCTGCCCCCAAAGGAGAGACAAGCCAGCAGGGCCATTTTGCTCCTCCCCTCTCCTGCTCCAGCAGATTCCCAAGCTGTTAATTAATCTCGAGTCACATTGGGTGTAGTTCGAGCTTTATCCATGTATGCCAGCAAAGCTAGCTTTCTGACTCTGTCTTGGCATGTCTCTGCTGCCGCTCTTGGGCCTGCATGCTGCCAAGTTAGTTATTGCCTCTGATGTGTCATTAGTTCCTGCATGCAACACACCATGTAACCACTGCCAAACCCCACCCCTAAGTGACCACCTTTGTCACCTCCTCCCAGTTCTTATTAGGTGTAAGCTCAGTGATTAGATTCACTGTAGAATAGTTTTGTCCATTCTCCCTTGTCAAAACTCTCAGTTCCCATGGTGCTAAAGTCTCCAGTTATCAAAACACTCACTGGCTTTCATGTCCTTTGATTTCTGCTTCTTAGCACTACCTCTGCTGTCTTCATCCTTTTCCTTTACACTTCCACAACCTTACGCACTCTTATTGTCTGTGCTAGACGTTGCTTTTTCTGTGCTGCATGTGATCTCTTTCCCATCATCCTGTAGATTTCTGCAGGACCTCTCTAATATGCTGTCTCTTCTGCCCTCTCCCCTGCTCATCTGGCTGAATATCCCTCCTTGTCCTCTTCCAACCTGCTCCTGTTGTGATGTTAGTTCTTCCATAGCCACCTGTGGTTCTTGCTCCCCTTCATCACTTGTCACTGCCGTCTGCACCTGTCTTTCCATCCTGTAGTCCTTCTCCATAGCCTCCCTTTTGTGGCTGTAGTCCTTCTCCATATCCTCCCTTTTGTGGATGCATCATCCATTGTCTCACTTTATTTTACTGTGTGCCACCTCACTTGCCTGTACTCCTGTAATGACCTCTGCCCCTCTATCCTGCCTTGTTTCCCATACATTTTTCCACTAATACTGTCTTCTGACCCCTGTTTTCTCACCTGACTGGCCATTGCACTACCATCTTGAATTTCATTATTTTTCCATGAAACTCTTCATTCTTTGTTTAATCTTTCCCATATCCTTCCTAGCCCAAAGCTCCCTGAGTCAGATGACTGCCTGACATTCCAGTGTTTTGATTTAGTATTATATTCAGCTGTCCCAGAATATCTGCTGCTATGGGAGGTAGACTATATAGTTATGCTTTTCCTTTGTGCAAGACTACACATGAGAATTGCTGATTAGTTGTGTAAGAGTCAATGAAAAACAACCATTTTTATAAGTTTTATTTGTAGTGTAATGCCAAAGTGAAGGACTTGACAGGGGTCAACAGCGATCAAGGAGCATTTTAAGGTGCGCCACTCAGGCATCAGTACTGTAGAGAAATTCTTTAAAATCTAAATCAGTTATCTGGATAATAAGACTAGTAACTTGACAGCAAACAAAACTTTCAGAAGCAACGCAGTCAGGCTCAGTCCTTTGTTATATTAACAACCATACAAGTGTCGTTATAAGTATAGTCACAGAATCGCCTAAAACAAATTTTTCCCTTTTCCATGGTGTACACGATTTTCAGATAGCATTCTTATAACGTAACATTCCTGTGCCTTACTCATTGAGAATTATTTTCCAGGCTTGTATTGAATAGTTGATAGTCATAGAGTTGAAACGTATTTGCCTGGGTAACGCTACTTCAGACATCCTCACTGTGGTTGACAGGTCAACCTCTGCTCTAAACCCTTCACAGTAAAGCAGTTTCACTCCAAAGATCTACTAATTTAGGATGTGTGTCAAATATATATGGAGCCACTTCCTTATCTCAGCAAGTGTACATTACCAAGACTGATAAGTGGCTGCAGGAAACATTGCTGGTTTTTCTACTTGAAGATTTTACCAAATTTCTTTCATGTTCTACACAGCTGATTCTCCCAGTTCCTTTGGTAGTTTATAAATAGTAAACATGTTTTCCTCACATCTTTCTTCCTCAAGAATGAATTCTGTACGTGAACCATAGGTTTCACTTTGTAACTTGAGCTTAGGTTCTCACCCAGTCTCAGATACCTTCATTTGCAGAGAGTACTAACAGAAGTAGTCATTGCCCAGTGGCTAAACTCTCTTGCCTGTTTTGCAAAACTCTTTATTTGCCCCTGCTTAATCAGTAGATGAAATTGCCCCAAAACCTGTTTAGTAGCCCTTCTTAGCCCCTAGGCTAACTCTGTGTCAGTCTCTGTATTATTAAGAATGGGTTATCTTATCCAGTGTACCTGAAAAAACTCACGTCATCTTCTGGGGTGCTTCCTATCTTGAAGCTAACCATAAACAACATGAGACTAATGCAGTACTTAAAAAAAGACCCCCCACCCATTTTGTCTAGACACTTTCATTTTCCTACTTAGCATTTCACAAGTATGCTTTCCTGCATCTCTCTCTCTCTGTCTCTCTCTCACTCTCACTCTCTCACTCTCTCTCTCACTCTCTCTCTCTGTCTCTGTCACCAGTCAGTGGCTGAGGCTGTGATAGATCAGGCAGAAGCAAGACTCCCAAAAAATATATTTCTTGAGGACGGGGGGAAGGGACCAAGGATACAGATTCTGCTCCATGTTTCAGCCTTAAAGAATGTCAGCAAGGTGAGTAGTGCATTCAGCAAGATTCTGTAAAACAAATAACCCTTCATCAAGTTTTGAAGTAATTTTTTTAGACAGTTCCCAAAACCACATTATCCTGCCCAAAACACAATTATTCGGCATAGTGTAGAAAATATTAGTCAAAAAGTATTTACTTGCAAATCTTCCACACTAGCATTCTCAACTGAAAAAACATCCCTTTACCTGTAAAAACAGTCTAAAAATGTAACATTCCTTAGCTGGTTTGGGGGGGGGGGGGGGCACCCTTGGACAGCAAGAAAGTTCTGAAGCTTTTTGGTTGCCTTAACTGTCTTTTATATTGAGCTCTTGGCAGTTAGGGTGCATGGAAGGCACTCTTAAGGTGTGAAAAGTTGTCCGGTTGGTCATATCCTTGGCCGAATATAACAAAACAGCCAAGGCTACTACAACAGTGATCAGTTATAACATCATCTGCTGTGGCAAGTTCCACTTGTACAGCTGTACTTACCTCAAAAAAAATCTACCTCCTTGTTTTCGAATCACAGTCTATCGCGTGATAGTTTTCCAAAAAATGAATGTCAAAAATGGTGCTACAAAACCCCAAAACAACAAAAAAAATTTTTTTTTTTGCAAAATGGCAGGCCTCCCTGCACCCTTCCAATTATATATATGAACTCTTCAGTTGCACTATAATGGGGAAAGGGGCAAACCATTTGTAAAATGCTCCACCTGCTCACAAAATACAATACAGTACAGTACAGTACATTGCAGTTAAACTCACCACAACATTCAATGTTCACACTACATCTCCTTGTGCACTGAATGCTCATTGGTAACCCCACAGAATGAACCCATGTTTCTTTCCAATAATAGTTTCAGAATTGTCCTTGAACTATTCTATATGCCTGTTTTTCTTTACGGGGTAGAAACTAGATAAAAGAGGAGCCTTCACACCCTGGATAAGCACTGACAGCTTAAATGTTATCGGAAACAGGTGAACGATTTTAGGAAGACAGACCCACTTGTTCATCTTCATAGGTTCATAGGTTGGTACTAGGCTATCGGCCCTAGGGCCTGTACAAACCTAGCCATAACAATTCCCTGACTATTTCTTCCCACACTATTTACTTCCTGGACCCCTGTCTAGCAGGGAGACTGACGTGATCCCTGGGCTGAATTTCCTTTCTCCCATCCAATCGTTAAGGTTCCTTTTGAAGAGGGCCAAAGAGGCGCTCTGCTTGATATGTATGGGCAGTCTGTTTCAGAGTCTGGGGAGTCTCTGGGTCAGGAACCTATCCCTCCAGCATGTTTTGTTTATTGTGATGACAAGGTTTAGATCCCTGGAGCGTGTGTCTCTGAGGGATTGGGATTTCTTTAAGTGTAGCATGTCCAACAGCTCTGGGTTTGACATGGCCTTGTATGTTAAGCAGAGATTGCCTCTGAGTAGACGATATGTGACAGAGTATAGCTGGAGGTTTTTAAGGTGGTCAGCATAGGTTATCTGCTTTAGGCCTGTGATTCTTTTAGTGAGGTACTTCTGTATTTCCAGTTGTTGCAGGTGTCTTGAGAGGTACATACCAAATGGGGCGTTGTATTTTATAATGGGTCTAATGAGGGATGAGTACAGTGGGACAATGACCTCTGTTTTTTGGATGAAAAGCCCTTAGTGATGAGGTGTGCAACATAGAAGGATTTCCTGACTGTTGTGGCGATGTGGTTATCGAAGGTGAGACCACTGTCCACCTGTGTCCCTAAGTCTCTTATCACACTTTCGGTGTTTAGTGTACTGCCACCTATGTGGTAATTCACGGGTACATGTTTTTTCCCTAAAGGGGATAACTATACATTTCTTGGCATTGAGCTTGAGCCCATGGCTCTGGCACCAAGTATCTGTTTCTGTAAGGCCCTTTTGTAGAGTATCCACATCATTTGGAGATTCAATAATGGCTCCCAGTTTGCAGTCATCTGCAAACTTTGTTAGCCAGTGTCCCTTAGTATTGGCCTGTACTTCAGCGAAGTAGATGCCAAACAAGAGTGGTCCCAGGACTGAACCCTGAGGTACTTCACTTGTCACTTGTCTGGAGCTGGATTTGGAGTCAGCTACTTTTACAGTGCGGGTTCTGTCAGTAAGCCAGTTGTCAACCCATCGAGTGATGTAAGGATTAATGCCCAGCTTAGTAAGTTTATCTATGATTCTAGAGTGGGGGATGGTGTCAGAGGCCTTGGCGAGGTCCAGATAGGCTATGTGGACTGCCTTACCCTCGTCCACGGCTCTGGAGACTGATTCGAAGAAGTCAGTCAGGTTCAGGAGACAAGATCGGCCCTTCACGAACCCAAACTGGGTGGGGTCCAGTGTTTAAAGGTTGCCAATATCTTTGTTTATAAGTTCCATGATAATACGTTCATGGCCTTGCAGATCAGGCTCGTCAGACTGATGGGGCAGTAATTCCCATGATCCAAGGTGGATCCCCCCTTGTGGAGTGGGATAACTGTAGCTGTGCACCACGCAGTGGACACGAAGCCTGAGGTGAGGCAATGATTAAACATGACACTTAGGTGAGGTGCCAGTTAATTTTGTAGTTCATGTAGTACACAGCCCAGGATGTCATCTGGTCCCATGGATGCTGTATTCTTAGCTTTGCAGAGTGCATTTTTTTACCTGTGTGGATGTTATTACTGGAATTTGGCAGTGTTCCGGTATTGAGATGGTCCATTTAGGGGGTGAGAGGGGGGTGAAGTTGGCACTGAATCGATCTGCCAGGATATTGGCAATATCCTTGGGATCAGTATATTTAATGCCATTCTGTTGTAGCTCAGAGCAGATCTGAACATTGCCATTTAGATTCCTGACATAGTTATAGAATGCCTTGTGGTTGTCTTTTTGTATACCAGGGAGTTATGAGGTCATAGCTGTCACTTTCAACTGGATTGTCAGCTACATTAGTTTTTAGACTGCATGTAGAAAGTCTGTTGCATGATATGCAGGTCCCATTAGAACAGTATTAGCATATTTAAAGCTCTGTACCTCCTTATGCTACATACCAACATTTTTCTAGCTGTAAAATATATTTATTTTATGTATATTCTGAGTTGGTATACATTGCATACATTGATCATTTTAAATTGTCTTTAATACTGTCTGCACCGTTTGCATAAGAGATAAATCGCTGACTACAGCAAAGGTAATTAGAGTTTTATTTGTGGCTTAGGTGCTTAATATCACAGGCAGGGAGAATGGGTGTGCCCATCCAGGATTAGAGGATGGTAGTTCCCACATGGCTTGTTTCACTGCTGCAGTGACAGAGCTTTGAATGGAGTGCAGAGTCTCTTTGTGGTATGGGAGAAAGACATCAAAGCTAGTGACAGTAGCCCTTGTGGGTATTTGGGATCAGAGATGCATGTGTGGACAGAGGGGCTTAGGTGATCCTTTCAGTGATGTAAGCGATCACATCATTACCGGGGATGAGATTAGGCCGTAAAAATGCTGTCATTGCCAGGATGCTGGTGAGAGAAAAAAGCACCTTCGTGAATGCCTGGATGACACATACACACACACACACACCACCAACACCAGCTTGAACAATATAATGCCTGATCAAGGGGAGATGTGATGGTTGGCAGGAATGGGAGCAAAAAAAAAACAGTTCTAATATTATACTAAGTATATAATGGGCTTTTACATTAAAATAAATCTTTTTGTACACATTCAAGCAACAGTTGATAAATACAACCTTTCAATCTTTAATATTATAATCAGCTCTCAAATGGTCCCTATATCTTTCTGGTTTCTTCAGCAGTCTTCTACATTTAAAATATTTTATAGAACTGCTCTCTCTGAACATTTTATCTTCCTTTTAGGGGTTCTTACACTATAACTTGACTTGGAGATATGACTGATATGACATCTGCCTTCAGCTCTTGACTTTTGTAGTTCTCACAGTCTCTCTTGTTTTCTTCTAACAGTAGTGCTTGTGACACATTTGTTTGCTGTTCATCCATGAGCTTTGATGTATTTGTATTACACAGATGTCTGCCACTCCTCCTGTACAGCTTCCATTTTCCCCATGAATAAAGACCCGGTTCAGCTATCACGTTCAGTCTGTAGAACCTTCAGTGACTTTTGTGTTCTTACTCTGACTCCAGCCTATAAATCTGACTGTCTTCCTATGTTTGCATCATAGTATTTCAGTCTCTCTTGGTGTATTTCCACTAACTCTTTTATTTTGTACTAATTTTTAGACACCATTAATATATAGTGTAGGTAATTTGCTTTACAGACCTCTGCCCTTTAGTGATTGAGCTGGGGAGACAGAATCTGAACTTTGTAGTGCTTGTTCTGTCTGAGTTGACAATCCTGGCCAAAGTGTGATATTTCTTACTCTTGCATTTAATTATTTCCAGATGTGATTTGTGTATCATCTCAAGCATTTGTCTTCTCAGTTGATTGTGAGCTGCTGTTCTGTTGAATGTTAAGTCTTAGACATGTGATTCTAAGATCATAGGATCATGTGATATACAAGACAAGTCAGATCTGAGGACATATGCACTCATACTCTACCATCCTTTGCAAAGAGGGAAATGCCTAAAAGTCCTGGTAAAAATTAAGGGCACCCATCCAACTGTCCAACCTATGTTCGAAGAATGACAGGAAATCACATTGCTTGACATGTTAGGGGAGTCTATTCCAGAGCAGGTTCATCACCCAGCACCTCCATCTGTCTTTTCACCTTTTTTTTTTTTTTTTTTTTAATGAAGGTTTATGGTTCTGCTAGAGAATAACTGGATGCCTAAGGGTCCGGCAAGCTAGGTACAGAGGGATAGTGATTTCTTTGGTTTTAGAAGAGATGTCATTGACAATTAGCTGCAAAATAAACAACAGTCCTAACTACAGTCACCTAGTAATGGTGAAAGGAGAGAAAACTATCAACCTATGTGCCCAGATCTCCCTTATCATTAATTTATATGGTAAAGGAGTGCTTTCAGTGCAGGAGGATGCAAAGTGTATGTTCTTCCCAAAGGGCATGATGCTACATTTATAAGCATTTAGTTTGTGCTCTTTTTCAGTGCACCAAGAATCAACTTCTGTTAGCTTATTTTGGAGGATATATGTATCCAAAGGGGGATGTAGTGACCACAAACAAGTTGCAGTCATCAGCAAACTTTGTCAGCCAGACCTGACTGTTACCCATTTGGAAGTCTGAAAAATAGATACCAAACATAAGGGGGGCCCAACACAGATCCTTGGGGGACAACACTGGTCAGCTTCCCTCTATCTGAGGAGACATCAACCACTTGGATAATGTGTGTTCTATACTTAAGTCATATCATTGCATATTTCTTCAGTGAAAGAAAAATAATACTTAATTTCTTTCCTTACTAAAGATTTTTGCCTTGGTCAGCCTTTCATTGCAACTTATTCAATTTCAGTACATCTCTGACATAATTTTCCTTTTTCTGTCATTGATAATTGTGGAATTAACAAAAGAACATCTGATTCTTCTTTCTAACAATCTCTCATGCCTCTCTGGTAAATATGTTATACATAATTCTTTGTCTGCTGTATATTAGTTTCATTTTATATTTCTGCAAAAGTAAAGTAATGTCTTTTGCAGTTTCAGAAGCCTCTTGTGCAAAGACGTTCTGAATTTTCTTTGCAGTTGTTTGTGATCTGTTTTCACCTCATCTTCTTTAACACAGTCAGTAATGCCATTTCTGGCATCTGCTTGCATCTCATTTTCTGTTTAATAATAGCTCATCTGTGAATTTATATGTGATTTTGGCTAAATGTCAATTAGTCTTCTGTCTTGTAAGATCACATTTTGTGTAACCTTATGATAGGCATCTACTTGCAAAAGAATTAGATTATTCACCTTAGTTCAATAACATTTGTGCTTTTGTAACCAGTGATCTGAATTTGTCAGTTTTCATACAGTCCTTAACTATAGGGTTCAGATCCAATCCTTGCATCCAACTTGGCCGTTACTATAGATTGTGGCCACCTAAAAGCTCTCAAACTCCTCCTTGCACATAATAACATACCTCATATCTTGTTTGCCGCTTTCGCAAAGTAGACATGGTCATCTCATTTCTCGAGCATTTTTTCATACAAGTGATTTTTTTCCCCTGGTTTCTCTCTATCTACATTTATTCTTACACATAGTGTATCCTTTTTTATATAGCATTGCTGGTATTTTCTTATAATTTTTTCCCATCTTATCTTTTAACTTTTCATGCTACACTTTTGTTGTACTCTTGTGTACCATTGTTGGTACTGTTTTCCTCTTTTTCCCTTATTACCCCTTCTTTAGTTTAAAAAAATTCTTCTACTCTATCCCTTTTTTTCTTAACTATTTTAGAAAATGTCTAAAAAGGCCCTTTGGGGTTTAAAAAGTGTAAGAAGTGTGGTCATAAGCCTCCACTCTCAGATGCAAATGAACTGTGTGTGTATTGTCTGGGCCTTGATCACCTGAACATAGATCATTCTAGCTATAAAAATTTCAAACCATGAGCTGTCGCAGATCATAATAATAAGCTAATCTTGAAAGGTTTATTACCAACTGCTTTTTCAGAAGCAGTTACTGGGGCTCAACACTCTAAAATTACTTCTAAGGAGACTTCAAAAAAATCCCCTAGACTGTCCGGATCTTCCACTCCATCATCAATGGAAACTCCAAAAATGAAACATAGGAAGGATCCAAAGGCTTCAGTATCGAAGTCATCTCTGGAATCTCCAAAGACTTCTTCGGATCTGAGTTGTCGGATCTAAAGCTGCTTCTGAGAACTCAGTATTCACCATCCATTGACTCTGTGTCGTTTAGAGTCCCGTCTCCATTTTTGGAAAGATGGCATTCAAAATATCCGCCTATATCTTCCTTTCATTCTTCCAAAACTGACGTAAATAGGATGATGAGGAGATCTCTCTCGGCAGAGATACAGTTGGGGGTTCTCCTAGCTCCTACCCCTTTGGGTGAGGAAGCCTTGGTCTGCTCTACCCCTCCACTGTCAGCTCCTTCTTCGATCCAACAGTCCGTTTCAGAGTCCTTGGATCTGAGTTTGCCAAGACCAACTGGCTTGGATCCAAGGATAATTTTATCCTCAGATCAGAGGATTTCTCTGAGCTCTCCAGCTCTGACAAGTTCGGAGCCATATGACTCTCAGACCTCTAGCATCCTGACCAGATCCGAGGTGTTAGATTCGACTCTGACATTTTCAGAGCTGTTTTTGCCCCTCAGAGCCTCGGCTTTGTACAGCTCGGCCCCAGCCTCTGCTTTGGGTGGAATACCGTCAGGGCAAACAGAGCCAATGGGGCAGAATCGTGGCTTCTCGGCTCTGTCTGCTTCCTTCTCCCCAGGAAATTCTGCATTTGAGGTAGTGGAGAGAGAGCTCCCTGTTTCCGCTGGATGGATGGTCTCTCCTCCCTCTGATCTCCCTTCAGGATCTCACGTGTCTCTGCACCTTCAACTTCAACATTCGAATACACAGGGACAGCCAGCAAAACCTCTCAGGCTACCCAGCAGGGTATCGCTATCACTTCCGATACTTCTTCAGAGCATCCTGCCGAGGACGTAACTTGGAAAGAAAGTACAGAAGGTGGCACTTAGATTCCCCACAGAAATCTGTCATGGAAGATGCCGATTTTGACGAAGGGCCAGGGATCTTCAAGATCCCCACGCGAAGACATCTCATTTGGAGACCTTCTAGAGATCTTTACACAAATGGGTGATTGGTCCTCCCACAATCCTTCTCTGGAAGAATTGGTATTCCTGGAGGCATTTGGATCTGGCCCGTCTATCTCCTGGGTTACTCCGCCTGCTGATGACCTTCTTGATTTGATCTCTAAGCAGGCATGGAAGGAGCCTGACTTGGTCAAACCTATCCCCAAAGAGACCAGATTGGATTCTGGCACTACTGGCTAGATGTGAGTTTTGGAATAAGTACCTGTGGATGCCATGGTCATGGTGGTGGCCACTAAGAAGGAACATGTGAAACAAAGTTCCACTGTCCATCCCCGTAACAAGCAGTCTAGGATTCTGGAAAGATTTGGGAAGTGCGTCTATGCTTTGGCGACCTTCGCACTTAGGTCGCCGAACTACTAGGCATATTTCACTAGGTTGCAAAGAAATCTGATAAAAGAACTGTCAGATTCTCTTTCACAGACTACTACTGCTGAGACTCAGGCTTCTGTGGCCTCACAGTTAGCTACCCTTAAGTCCATTTCAAATTCATCCATGAGGCTTATCTCTCATGCAACTGAGGGTACCTCAGGAGCAGCGGGCTCAGGCATTTCCATTAGGAGGTATGCCTGGATGTGCTTGTGTGACTTTGTGGAGCCCTTCAAGTCCTCTTTTGTCAATCCCCCCTTTGACAAAATCTCTTTATTCAGCCCTAAAGTGAAGGACACACTTTCCAGGTGTAAAAAAGATGGAAGGACTCTCTCTGCTGTGAGGTTACGTTTTGTGACCCCTCAAAGGACAACAAATCTCAGTTAGAACCTTCTCAAATACTGGAATTGATAGGAACAGTTTTCAACATGGTATCAGTAGCAGCCTCATTTCCTCAAGCGAGAGTACAAACTATAAGATTCTAGGTTAAGAAAATTGTTCACAGTACCAAAATGTTAGCCCAGTTGATTCTTCAAGCCTTGGGGTAAGTGTCAGCTGCCATAATTTTATTTCCCCTAGCAAGATTTCATAAGAGAATTCTTCAGTTGATGCTAGCAACACAATTGTTGATTCTTTATCAATGAGTATTAGTCCAAATAGGAATTACTCAGGCATGCAAGAAACACCTTTATTGGTGGATTCAGTCAGATCATAGTGACCACGGATGCATCCCAGATTGAGTGGAGGGGGCGCACGTTCTAGGGAAAAAAGTGCAAAGCACTTTTTCCCCTGAAGAGGCTAAAATGCATATCAATGTCCTGGAGATGAGAGCAGTGTTATTAGTGTCCATTACTTCCTGTACTTCCAAGATGCTCTCCCTTTTGGGACAATTGCGATTTTTGGTATATCAACTCAATGGCAACGCTCAGATCTGCTCTGAGTTACAGCACAATGGCACTCAATATACAGAACCAACTGATATTGCCAACATCCTGGCAGATAGGTTCAGTGCTAACTTTACCCCTCTCTCATTCTCTAAAGGGCCCATCTCTATACCGGAAGAATGCAAAGTACCTGTAATCATGGCTGCACAGATAAAAAGCACAGTCTCCAAAGCCAAGAACACAGCATCCATGGGACTTGACAACATCCCAGATTGCATTCTACATGAACTACAGAACAAACTGGCACCCCACCTAAGTACCATGTTCAGTCATAGCCTCACCTCAGGCTTTGTGCCCACTGAATAGCGCACAGCAATAGTTATCCCACTCCACAAAGGGGGAGCCACCACGGACCCCGGGAACTACTACCCCATTAGCCTGATGAACCTTGTCTGCAAGGCTATGGAGCGTATCATCTTGGAACTTATAAACAATGACATTGGTAATCTCCAAACTCTGGACCCTACCCAGTTCGGGTTTGTAAAAGGCAGATCATGTCTCCTAAACCTGATAGACTTCTTTGAAGTGGTCACCAAAGCCGTAGATGAGGGTAAGGTGGTTCACACAGCCTATCCAGATCTTACCAAGGCTTTCAACACCATTCCCCACTCTGGAATTATAGACAAACTCACTAAACTAGGTATAAATCCCTATGTCACAAGATGGGTTGCCAACTGGCTCACTGACAGAACCCACACTGTGAAAGTAGCAGACTCTAAATCCAACTTCAGACCAGTGACAAGTGGAGTACCACAGGGTTCAGTCCTATGTCCTCTACTGTTTGGTATCTACTTCTCTGAAGTACAGGCTAAGACAGAAGGTCTTTGGCTAACAAAGTTTGCAGATGACTGCAAACTAGGAGCCATAATCAAAACTCCTAACGATGTGGACATCCTACAAAAGGGCCTCACTGAGACAGATGCCTGGTGTCAAAGCCATGGCCTCAAGCTCAATGCCAAAATGTGCATTGTCATCCCTTTTGGCAAAAACTCTGTACCCATGAACTACCACATAGGCAGTAGTCTACTTAACACCGAAAGTGTGATAAGAGACCTTGGGACACAGGTGGACAGTAGTCTCTCTTTTGATAATCACATCACCACAGTAGTCAAGAAATCCTTCTACGTGGCACACCTTATCACAAAAGGTTTCTCATCCAGGAAGAAAGAGGTCATTGTTCCCCTCTACTCATCACTCATTAGCCCCATTATAGAGTACAACGCCACTTTTGGTATGTACCTCACAAGACATCTACAACAACTGGAAAGGCCACAGAAATACCTCACAAAGGATTACCGGCCTCAAACAGATGCCCTATGCAGACTGTCTCAAAAAACTCCAGCTTTACTCTGTCGCATATTGCCTACTCAGAGGCGATCTCTGCCTAACATACAAAGCTATGTCAAACCCAGATCTGTTTGACATGCTCCACGTAAAGAAATCCCAATCCCACAGAGCTACATGCTCTAGGGACCTAAACCTTGTCACCACAATAAACAGAACATGCTGGAGGGATAGATTCCTGTCCCAGAGACTTCCCATACTCTGAAACAAACTAAATATCTATATCAAAAAAGCTCCTCATTAGCACTCTTCAAGAAAAATCTTGATGATTGGATGGGAGATAGCAAATTCACCGCGGGGATCACTTTTGTGGTTCTGCATGACAGGGGCACAGGAACATAACTTTTTGGGTGGCAAAAGCCAGGGTACCATTTGGCTAGGCTTATATAGGCCCAAGGACCATTAGCCTAGTACCTACCTATGAAACTATGAACAAAATAGGAGGAACCAGATCTTACCCCTTCTGTTGACAAGCACTCTGGGTGTGGCAGTGAGTGATCTCATCCAACTGCTTTCTAATAGCAATGCACATTCCAGGGAAGTCCACTGTGATAACAAGACAAATTCAGAGAGTCCATTGTATGACCTCATGAGTGGTCTCTCAACATGAAAGTGACAGAAATGATTATCCATCAGTGGGGCCAGTCTTGCTGTCTTTTTGCTTCTCCCCTAAACAAGTGCAGCAGTTTTTTTGTCTTGATCCCTCCACTGGGGGAAATTACCGAGGGACGCTCTACTCCACGATTGACCACCTGGTCTCCTCTATGCTTATCCCCCCACTCCCTTGATCCCCAAATGTCTGTAGAAAGCTGCCAAGTTGAAGAGCAAAGTCATTCTCATTGCACTTTACTGGTCTCAACAGATTTGGCTTCCCTTTCTTTGGCCTCATCTACTTTATCCACTTTGGATTCTGGATCCAATTCCAGACCTTCTCTCTCACCCAACAGACATGGTTTACCCAGATATCTCAAACCTAAAGCTGACAGAGTGGTTTCTCCACTTCCTTTAATAGACAGACAACCTATGCTTTCTTCTCCTGTCCATCATGTACTTTTATCTTCAGTTAAAGCTTCTGCAAGGAAGATTTACAGAAGTAAATGGAAAAGATTCATTGTTTGGACACTTCAGAAACACATTGACCCTTTTGCAGCCCCTGTACAAAGTGTCCTTGAGTTCTTGGCGACAGTTTGCCATGAAGGGGCTAGCTCCTCATCCATTAGAGTTTAATTGTCAGCACTTTCTAATGTTCATATTGGATTTGAGAATTCTTCCCTTGCTTCATCTAAGCTTTGTTAGGCGTTCTTGATAGGTACTGTTCTACAGTGACCACCTTATAAAGACCCTACTCCACCGTGGGACTTCAATCTGCTATTGCAGGTCTTAATTCATGCCCTCTTTGAACCAGCAGCAAAATGTGATCTTAAATTTTTGACCTAGAAAATTATCTTTCAGAAGAATTTCTGAAATTCAAGCATTGTCCTCTAAAGCTCCTTACTTGATTTTTCATAGGAATAGGGTAACATTACAAATCAGTTATCCTTTCCTTCCTAAGGTGGTGTCAGAATCCAATATCAACCAGTCTGTTAATGTGCCTCTCTTCTTTCCAGAATTTGAAAACAAGGGAGAATACATGTTGCACGTTAGATATTCATAGACAAGTACGCTTCTCCATACATAGAATGAAATAAATTAGAAAATCGGATCAACTATATACCTCCTTTGCGGACTACTAAATAGCTAAATCAGTTACAAAGGTAACTTTGGCAAGATGACTTACCGACTATATATCTTTTGTTTATAATAAATTGGGTATCTCATTACCAAAATGTTTAAGAGCCCACTCAGCTAGATCCATGGCAACTTCATCAGTATTTTTATCTAGGCATTCGATGGACACAATATATGTGCAGCTGCAACTTGGGCTAATCCTCATACCTTTATTAGTTATTAAAAACTATATCTGGTCTCGAGGGGAAGAGCAGCCTTTGGTTCAGCCATACTCAGGAATATTCTTCCTTAGAGTCCACCCGGGATTTCAGGTAGCTAGGGGCTCTGTCCCAGTACTTGAGGACTGAATGAAAATTGACAACATTAGATAAAAAAAGTCATGTACTTACCATAACTTTCCATCTGTGTTGTTCATTTTCATTCTTCCTCAACTCCGCATCTCCCAACCCCCACCCTTTGTCATTATGGACTTCTAGAAGAATGAGAGATTATAAGGGCACCACTGTGCCTTATGTTGAACTCCAGGTAATGACTTCTTCTGTCAGGAATATTATATTAATATTTCTTACTTAGTGTCATCTAGCATACAAGATCTGAGGTATGTTAGGGGTTGGTGCATTATGGGTAGGGAGGCACTCGAGAGCTTTTAGGTGGCCATGAGCTATAGTAACAGTAGAGTTGGATCCGAGGATCAGATCCAAACCCAGTAGTTGAAGATTGAAAATGGACAACACAGGTGGAACGTTATGCTAAGTAGATAACTTTTTTTTTTAAGCATTTCAGAACTTTTCCTGGTGATAACTTCATTCGTAGACTAGATATTGCTCTAACAGCCTTCTTAGAGGCATAGTGATTTCAGGCATGTTCATTGCAAACTTTGCAAGGTACTGCATCTCTCCCAGAAACTTCTGTAATGTATTTTTGCCTTCTCGTTTTTCAATTTCGATATTTTCTTTTCATTTGACCAATATTTTTATTGCACACATGTTTCTTCTTCACACTTCTGCAACTTTTAGTAATGTCAAGTCTGATTCTCTTGAAAAGCCACCCCATGTTTGTTCACTTCTTATATCATCTACTGTTCTCTTACTAATAAAATCATGCAACTTACCAAATTCAGTCTTTGGCTTGATTGCTTAGTTCATAAGCACCAGTATTCTCTGCAGGATCTTGTGGCCTTGACTGGAATAAATGGTGAGTAAATTACAAATTGCTTCCTGACTCATAGTAATTCCTAAATTTTCTCTCTTTGCTGTTATTCTCTGTGGCTTCTCTTCAAGAAAATAATAGTCAAGTCTTCTTCATAACAACATGCAACAGTGTGGAACACTGTGACTTTTCAAGCCTCTCAACTGTTTCAGTTGCATCGAGGAGTAGGTGAAAGTCATGTAGGTATGTCCTTCCATATCACTGTTGCAGTATTCTTTACATCAGGGATCTCCTGCCAAGGATATCCCAACTTCCGGCAAGAGTGCCAAAACCTTTAGGTCTTATGGGTACTGTACATCACACATATGCTCCCTGCATAAGGCATGGGGAATAAAGGTGACATGTGGATGCAAACACTCAGAACTTCTTTGCTGTCAGTCCAAATGTCATTATCGAACATCAGTCCGAATGCCCTTCAGCATTGCTGGTTACCAAGCCGCTTTCAAGTTAAGTGCCCCGCTGAGATTTCTTCTCTCCTTTTTTCAATTTTTATCTGGTATTTGTGTTCATGTCATCCAGGAAGGGACAGTGTCAGTGTGGGAGGCATATTACCCATAAAGATCATCCTGACTAGTGTCTCCTTTGTTTGGTTGCTTCCCACACCCATAAGCAGTGCTCTGTCAGGCATTTGTGGCTAACACTCTACATACTTGTTTAGTCTCCTTATGAATATATCTTGAGAACCAATGACTTAAGCTGTTGGCTGAGAGTGCTGTTGCGGAATCCTCCCATCCTGAGGGACAACCATCTGCCAAGAAAAAGACAAAAAAGGATAGGCCTGATCAAGTTGCTGTCCATCCTGCCCCAGACATCTGTCTAGAAGCTAGCAAAAGCCCTGAAGATATCTGGTTCTTGCTTCGTATTCCTCTGCCACAATCCTATCGGTGGCCGGCATGTATCCAAACTCTTGCACATCCTTGGAGGTTTTTCAAACATATGCACCTGACATTGAGGGAGAACTTTGGCTGATTATGTCCTGGGGAACAAGAGGAATTCCTCAAATTTTCGTGACAGAGGAGATATCTGCTACAATTATTGAATCTCGCCAAGGGTCTGAACCTCCGAGGGTACTTGGGGTGGCAGTCCCACTCAAGAAGAACAGAAAAGTAAACACCTTTCAACTGTGGCTAAAGACCCCCAATATGAATGGCTGGATTTTACTCAGGGTCTTTTATGTGCTTTAATGGCCCTGAACCCTTCCCAGTGGGTGTCAGTCCCTGCCCCTCCCTGTTCTTCCACTCCTATTAAGAGGCCTAGGAAATTGGATTGCTCAGATGAGGACTTGGATTCTGGGGAGGAATCCCTTGCTTACTCTCCCCAGATCCCTTCCTGTCTGGACTGTGGTTCAGAGGAAGAGGATTCTTTGAATCCAGATTCCCACTTAGAAGAGTTATCCTTTGAGGATACTGTTGCTCGTATGATGGAGTATTTCAAGTGGGATTACATCCAGGTCTTTGACATTCAAAAGAGGCATCATGAACTTTTACAAATGGAGTCTTCAAAGCCATCTGCTGTCCATCCTGTTTTGGCAGCCCTTTTGGACACCTCCTGATTCTCAGCCTCCAGCCCCCACGAAACCTTACAAGTACTGTAAGGTGCCTGAAAAGTGCAAATTTTTATATAAATGCCCTTCTGCTGATCCTTAAGTGGTTTCACTTTCCTCTGATAAACCTTCTAACATGTTGCCATCTTTCAGATAAGGACAGTCGAGCCATGGGAAGGTTGGGTAAGAAAGTATATACTACTGCCACCCTGTGTTTAGGGCTGTTAATTACCAGACCCACATGACAAGGTATGCTTTGGCTGTACTTTGCCGGGTATCTAAGGTAGTGTCTGACCTTCCTGATTCTGATGTAAAGGCTCCTGCTCTTTCCCTGTTTGGGTCATTTTCCCAGGTTGCTAGTCACTTTATAAAATAAAGCTATAATGCAGCTGCTGCCTCTTTCAGGGCTGCTGCCTTTGGGTCTGTGATGAGGTGTTGTTCTTGGCTACATCTTCCGGTTTTACCTGAAGATATTAAAGCCAAACTTTTGGATGCCTCTCTGGGTAACATGACTCTTTTTGGGACAGCTGCTGCTGAACTGTTTTAAGTCTCTCCAGGATAAGGCCGTGCAGAAAGTCAAATATATTTTTGTTTCCCCTATCCCCAAATTCCAGAAGTATTGCCCTTCTAAGTCTGCCTTTGTCAGTAGAGAGACTTGTCTTCCTCTTAAAGATGAGGGGTTCTAGGTGTGTTCCTCCTGTTAAGTCCACTCAGAGTCCTTCATCTCAAAAGACTTCTTTTTAGGACAAGCCTGTCTCCAATTGTCATTTAGCCGTCCCTTCCCTTCACCCAGGTCCCCTTGTCTCTCTGCCTTTCTTTATCTCTTCCAAATTGACATTGGATCACCTCAGACTCTTAGGTGGTGTCTCTTATTTATCAGAGGTATTTCATGGTTTGAAACTTCCCCCCTTTTCAGACATTCCTCAACCTCTTTTGAAACAGCTTCCTCATTTCCCAGAGGTTCTGAAATCTCTTTTGGATCAGGACACCATTCAGCTCATTCCACCTGTGAAACACTGAGGGGCTGCCAGCCCAGCTAGATAGAATTTTCTAAATAATTCTGTCATTTTAAATATGAATATGATCCACAGGCTTGATTCACAAATGTAATGAAAACTGTGTATGTGTTGAGCTTCAGAAATGTAACCACAGTGCACCCTGCTGAAGAAAGCTGATAAGTAAAGAATTTTACAACTGTGTATGATCTCAAGCTCACAGACAGGATGTCTGGGCTAGAAATTCTTTCTATTGTTTTAAAACATAGATAATTACTTGGTTTCATGTGAAAAAAGTGTCTCTTATTGCTGTGACTTCCTGGCAGGTGCAAGATCAAAAACAAATGTTAAATTTTGAGTTCTGTTAGCCTGAGAACTAAATCAGAGAAGTGACAAGAGTGATGTAATCTGAAATGACTCAGCAGTAATGTGTATTGTCAATTTAAGGGCTATCTCAGAAAGAAAGTAGTGCATTTTGTATTTTGTTCTGGAGCTGACAACAACTCACCAGCACTTCTCATCTATATTTGTCTTTGCTCTGTAGGTAAGCTATTTATTTAGGTACAGTGATTTCTCTTAGAGATAGATAGAAATATAGCCAGGTTAGTCTAGCTGTTTTCTATATTTATGTGAAACTATCCTACAATGTTTTAAAGTATTTCCTGTGATGTCTGAACTCTCTAGTGTCACTGTGTTGAATGAATAACTATTGTCCTGTGTTTTTATTATTTATTATTGTTTGTCTTTTTGGCTTTTCCTGGTTAGGGGTTGCCACAGCGGAACTCCGGTCCGCTAATGATTGGCAGTAGATTTTTATGGTACCAAGTTGGCAGCCTGACGCCCAACCTTCAGCGAAGGTACGCCCATTCACGCATGTCTTTCGGAGGCCACTCGACTGCGGGGAGGACATGCAGACTCCACACAGAAGGCACTCCAGCCGAGAATCGAACAGGAAGACCTCTTGCTGTGAGGCAACAACGCTACCGCTGTACCATCATTTATTATTAAATATGTTAAATCTTTCAACTGTGGCTGTTTTGTGTAGAGATAATTTAAACTCTAGAGTACTTGCACGTATTTGGTGATACTGTATAGGCCACTCTTAAATAGCCTTCCAGTCTCAGTCACACTTACTGTTTGGATAACAGTAACATTGCACAGTAGAATTGGACACTCTTTGGTAAGGGCCTTTATAGTAGCTGATAAGGGTGGTTGGTGGCAGTCGGTACTACCGTATAGTCTGGGTAGAAGGGGGCATAGCTGGAGAACCTGTGCCAACCTTCCCCAGGAGTGTCTGTGTGTTTGTATTTAACTCAAATCTCAGTGTATGTGTGTCAGCTACTTTGGCAGGGACACCAAGCACTGGATGGACAGAGAGGGATCTGGAGGTTTTGGCTTGACCACTCAGCTGAGATCTGAACCCTGTAGCTGTGCCAATGGTGAGTCTTATTGGGGATCTGGAGAGAAAGAGAGAAACCAGTCCCAGACTGACTGTGATCTCTGTTTACTCTTAAGGGAAATTGTACTTTACTCTGTGTGTACTTGTTATCCTTCCAATGTGGACGCTGCTCACTGGTGCTAGTGATGAGGATTGAGGCTCCTTGATTACTGGGCCAGTGCACTGGCGTCACACCACCCACCCAGGTGGGAAGTGATTGTACTCCAGAATGTTTTTGGTCCCTCATACTTGGAGACCAGTTCTGGATCTTTCTCTATTCAATAGCTTTCTCAAGGTTCCTTCTTTCTGGATGCTGTCTTCAGACCTTATTTCCTCTTCTTCCCCAGGCCATTTTAGTGTCTCTAGACCTCATGGATGCATACTTTCACATCCCCATTTACTATCTGTTCAGGAAATGTTTGTTTCTCTGTTTCTTCTACACAGTTCTCTACCTTGCCTTTGGCTTTTCTACTGCCCCAAGGATATTCACCAAATGCCTCACTCCTGTCATTGTTTCTTTTGCAGGTTTCTGGGTATACAGATTTTTCCCTATCTGGACAGCTGCTCACTCAAGCTCCTTCTCCCAACAGTCTGTTATAGGATCAGTTGTCTTTTACACAGTCTGGAGTTCACCATAAATCTCAAGAAATCAAGTCCTGACACTCTCCTAGGATCATGTTTTTCTCCGGTGCAGGCTTCAGACTGTTCCCATGTTGGCATCTCTTCCATCTGATAATGTTATGTCTCTGACAATCTTTTTCCAGTTTCTTCTTCCTCTGTCCTCTCTCACAGCCAGGGAATTTCTCAGGGTTCTGGGATTTATAGCCTCTACTATTCCCATGCTTCCTCTCATCAGGCTTCGTATAAGGAAATTTCAGTGATACCTGAAATCAGTGTGGCTTCAACATTTCCACCCTCTGGAGTTCCTTGTTAACTTTCTTCCTTGTCGCAAACTCAAGCTTCAGTAGTGACTTGATCAACTCTGTCTCTCAATCCAGGGTTTTCTTTCCAGGCTCCAGTTCCTTCTGAGGAACCATCCACGGATGCCTCAGACTTGGGGTGGGGAGCTTCTTGCAGCCCCCCCTAAACGTCCATGGTCTCTGACCTCCTCATCAGAGGTCAGAGCATATCAACATAAAAGAGATGATAGTTTTACTTCTGATTCTGCAAGTTTTTCATTCCATTTAAATTCTTCACAGACAGTACCACTGTCATGTGGTACATCAAGTAGTGGGATATGAGGTCCTGCCTCCTTTGCAGATTAGCTCTTTAGGTCTGGGATCTAGTATCAAAAATCAGGTGACTCTTAAGGCAGTTTATATGGTAGATTCCGTGAGTAGGTCCTGAGCAAAGGCTCACAAATGGATGCTTCACAGAGATGTGTTCATGAACATAGTCCATCAGTGGGGTGTTCATCAGATAGATCTTTTTGGCTCCCCTCTGAACAACTTCCTCTTTTCTGTTCCAGAGTTCCAAGTGGATGCCCTGTGTTTTCCTTGGAAGGGAATGTTTCTTTAAGGCGCCAATCCCCCCCTGCCCATTGCCACACGTTTTGCATAAGATCAGGCAGGACTCTCCCAAAATCTTGCTGGTCTTTGATGCAGAACGCATTAGGCCCCCCCCTTCTTTCTCACTTGGCCAGGGGCAATCACCACAAGTTGCCTCAAAAAATGGATCTTCTCACACAAGGCAAGGGATCTCTTATCATTCCTCAACTGTCCAATCTTCAAATGATATGATGGCTGACCGGGTTTTGATTCCTTTTAGGCACCTCTTTTCTGAGGACATGCTTCAGGTTCTGCAGGAAACCCACTACCAGAAAATCATACATATCCAAATGGAAAAGATTATCTGTCTGGTGCTTCTCTCACAGTCAGGATCCCCTCTCTGTGGAATTCCTCTGGTTGTCTCTTATTTGTGTGATCTGCTCCATGCTGGGTTAGCATATTTGTCAGTTAAAACTCACCTCTCTTCTGTTTCTGCTTTTCTGCCCTTGAATCCTCCTGTAACCTCTGTTTAAGGTGTAGCAGTTTCTTAAAGGCATTCTTCATATCAGGCTTCCCAGAAAGCCTATTCCACCTTCTTGGGACCTCAGTTTATATTTGAAAAATTGACTCTGGTTCCTTTGGAGCCTGCTTCTTTTCAACATTGTACTTGGAAGACTGTTCTTCTTTTGACTATCACTTCAGCCAAGAGAGTGTCTGAACTTCAGGGTCTCACGGCTATTCCTCCTTTTTTTAGTTTTTCACAGAGACAAGGTGTCTCTTCAAACTAATCCATCTTTTATGCCCATAGTGGTCTTTCATTTAAAGAGTAGAGGGTTGAAAGCGCTTGACGCTTGAAGTGGATGATGTGGATTTGCAGTAAATGAAATTGGATTTTTAACCAGGGGTTTCGTTGCTTATTCTATCGAGCGCCTGTATGGAAAGGTCTCTACAAGAGGTTTTTATTCTAGTAACATGACTTAAATTCAGTTCCATTGTCTTTATACTTCTACTAAGAGGCAACATTCAGCCTAATCTGGGACCACTTTACAGTAATGTGTCAATCCAAACCAATAAACCGTGTCATATTACCTGCTACCTCTTTAACATCCACAACATAAAGAACACAATCAGCCAAATCAATGCCTTTTCCGTACAACAAAACTTTGGCATTATATCTATTATAGAATTACAATGAAACCAGACACCCATAGCTTCACCACCCCATATCAAACTGTTCATACCTGCAAGATTGCAAACCAGGCAAAAACACTTGAGGGAGGAGCACTAATTTTCTTCAAAGACAACCTTAACCCCACCATTATTGCATAAGCTAACAGCAAATCAGAATTTGATCATAACTGGATCCGTTTACAATTTCCAACAGCCAGCCAAAAACCTCTTGCTATAGCCAGTGCATACTTACCTCCACCAACTTCACTACCAAAAATCAACATCCTCATCCAACAAATATATGCCAAAGCTCCCGTAAACTGCAGCCTAATCATTCTTTGAGACTTCAGTCTTAACTGTTTATGACCAGAAGCCGTTGATATATCAGAACTCCTCACCAGCTTAAGTCTTTACCCAAATCAGCTCTGAATCCACCAGACCAAACCCTCAATCCAAGTGGCACACCTTGCTAGATCTTGTGATAACTAATAGTCTTGCAATTATGTCTAACTTCACCATGCATGCATCCTCCTCCAAGGATCACTGTTCCATAACTTTCTCGGTACATAATTTAACATTAAAATATAAACTCATAACCTTCAAACCCAAGACCATTCAAAGCATCATTACTTTTAAAAAAACACTTTGCCACCCTTGATTGGTCTCCAGTATTTTCCATAGAAGACCCCCAGTGAAGCAGCTAACAACCTTGCCAATACCCTACAGCACTTGCAAAACAAATTCTTTCCCTTAAAACAAAGGCAGCTTCAACCTCATAAACATGACTGAGTATCAAGTTGCATGATGGAGCATGGCACTATTGGACATACAGCCCCACCACAGATCTCCAAGCCAAATATACGTTACTGTGCAACGTAGCCAAGCAGTCCATCTGCAGGTACAAAAACAGACAGTACCAAAACAACCAAATCTCACATTTAGCCAAACCCAAAGGATTCTGGAGAGAAATCAACCTGTTGACTATTCAAATAACCCAACACAACTCCACTCTCTGAATGCCTCTAACACAACCACAAACTCTCATGTGCTGACTTCCGCAATGAGTTCCACCATATCTCAATACTTCCCACTTTAGGTGAAATATGAGAAAAAATTATCTACAACCAAACTACTGCTTATTTACATCCATGCCATCTTCTGTCAAGGAAACAATATGGGTTCTGTTCTAGACGCAGCACTATAACAGCTGTCTACTCCCTCACAGATGACATTCTATCCAACATGGAGAAAAGCAACCTGACAGCAGCTGTCTTCATTGACCTCACAAAAGCTTTTGTTCTAATTGAGCATAACTTAATATAACTGAAATAGGTATTTGTGACCATGCAAAACCTTGGTTTGTAGATTTTCACATCAGTAGATCCTTCAATGTGAAAGTTGGCACAGCAACCTCTAAAACAACTCCTCTTCTGAAAGGAGTCCGTCAGGGTTCCACTTTAGACTCTCTGCTATTTTCTATATTTATCAACAAAGACCCACCTGATCGCAGTCAGATATCTCTAATTCTTTATGTAAATGACATGGTAATTTACAGGTCAAACATATCCAACTCTTTTATTCAAACTCGGCTCCAAGATGACCTCCAAACCCTCAAACAATGGCTAATAGACCAGAAACGAATAGGCAGTCCATCAAAAACAAAAGCAATGCCATTTGAAACTAAACAAAAAAATAGCCAAAGCACCTAGCTTCCTTAATATTAAAGATGTTAACAATGTCACCACAGAAATTACCACGTCCATCAAATACCTTGGAATTTGGCTAAATCAATCTCTTAGTTTTCAACTACACATTCAAAACATACACGATAAGATCAGCACACTGCTGTTCTGGGCAAACAAACCACCACCTTTTCTGTCCAAGCCAGCCAAAACTGCCATAGGCAAAGGAATACTCTTATCTTGGCTTAAATATGGATATCTTTTAATAAATGCAGCCTCAACAAAAAACTGCCACCACCTTGCAAACAGTTTCTAATAAAATCTGCTGGTTCATTGCTAACTCCTGCATTAAAGAACACTACTGCCTAACTGTTGCTATAGCCAAATTGCTCCATATACATTTGAGAGCTGACCTCCTCCTAGGATCACTAATTCACAAAGCCCTTTCTCCTGAGAGATCTTCCCCTGTCACTCATAAACTCTTCACCAAACCTCCACATGTAATCTTAGGGGTATCTCTCAATCTTAGCCCACCCTACTAACTCCAAAAACTAAACTTCATTGCACTGACTATGCATTCTCCGTCCTAACACTTAAACTATCGGACTCCATTCCACTTTCAATCAGACAAAAGTACTTGGACATCAGGCAGCTGCTCAAGGAACACCTCTTCACCCAAACAAACTGCAGCTGCACTCATAAGTCACATTACGTTAACCCTGTACCTCTCTCCCACACCTTTATCCCCATTTCTTCCCTTCTTATCTCATCTTGTCATCCCCTCACTTACTGTCATTCACCCTACCTCCCTCTTCTCTTTGCTTCTATTACACTTCCGCTCCTTTCTACTCCTCTTCTCTCTTCATGTCTCTCTTGCTATTTCTCTGTCTTCTCCCCATGGTATCCTTTACTGCAGCTATTTACACTCACCTCTTCTAATGTTTTCATAACTCTCTATATAGTTGTATGCTGCTAACCATGTAGCATAAGCCATCTCATTCATAATGGCTGCATCATATTCAAAAAGCTCTGCTATGCATGATTCCATATTCCATCCATGTTTTGATACTGTAGACTGTTTATTGAACTAAGTGTTGTGGCATAGCCTTGCATTTATAAATATGTATATTTTTAGCATACCCTTGTAGATATAAATATGTATTGTTCATTTCTTATGTGATCCTGTTCTCCTGAGCTGTCCCTGGAATGGTCCATTGAGATCAGTACACTACCCTCATAAACAATTATAAATGAATGAAATAAGAAAATCATTGGTTCACACCTTCATCATGCATTATTACTTGAAATCTGATTTCAGAAATCAGGCCTGTTTTGCCACTTCATTGTTGCAGAATTTATCCTGATCAGTTTCATTTCCAATATACACAAGGCTGCGGTGATGCAGCGGTTAGCATTGTCACCTTACAGCAAGAGGTTCTTCAGTTCGATTCTCGGCTTGAGTTCCTACTGTGCAGAGTCTGCATGTCCTTCCTGCCGCTGCATGAAATTTAAAGACATGCAGGTAGGTGCGTGTTCCTTCCATGAAGGTTGGGCGTCGGGCTGACAACTTGGCAATGTAAAAATCCAAAGCCAATCAATCTGCGGACCTGTGATCCACTGTGGCAACCCCTAACCGGGAAAAGCTGAAAGACATAGTAAAAGTTTAATTTCCAATACATTAGCTGATTGGGAGGCACAAATGGCTAATGTCTTGACTATAGATGACCTATGATCAATTAGCAACCGAAGCAGTTGAGAAGCCAGTGAGGAAGGCTGAGACTGAAAGGTCCATGACATCCATTCTGGAAGAAGGGAAGCAACCAGATCCACTGCATGACTGCTCAAGGCAGAGGAAGGAGACGCACACTATGCTGTATTTGGGCCAATATGCCCATGTCCATGCTTATCAAGCTATACATCAAACAGTAGCCATATTCAGGAGGCATGTAAGCTGGAATAATGACATGGTGGTAGACCATGGAGGTCAATTTACTGGGAAAACTAGTACAGTAGGCCAAAGGAGGAAAAGTAATCACTCTTCATAGCTGCCTGACTGATTGCTTATCCACTGTTCATCTTCATGGCTGCTTGACTGATGGCCTGTCCACTCCTCACACCCTTAGCCAGCAGCTAATGATGTTTAAGAGGGCTGTGTGTTAATGTGCAGTGGAGAAGCAAGTCCATGAAGGTATTTGGTGATGCTTGATGACCAACAACCATGAGGAACAAAAGTACAGAGAAAATTGTCACTATTTTACAGTCTTCTCAGCAGTTTTCTACTGATGAGAGCCCCCAAAGTTAAATAGATTTACCATTGACATTTTAGCTCTTTTGTGAAGGGGTCCTTCAGTAGGTGCTAATTAATCTGTTAGTGCACCCCTCTCTCTGGATATTTTTTTTTCCAGGTGTCTGCAGAATGTGCCCTCTTTAAGTCGCCAGCTATATAATGTTATGATGTCCGATCTCGCCTTCATTCTCACTGTTTGGGTTCGGAACCGATCCTCAGCTCTGACTCGGCCGTTCACAAAGGTTGAAGTCTTCCACTGGCTTGTGGCTCTATCCCTATCCCATCATGCCCTAGGAGAGCTCCTCGGATCTCATTTGCCGCTAAAACAGATCAGATGCTTCAACTGGCTCTGGGTAAGTGTTTTTTTCTGAAAATTACCTTTTGTATAGATAATCGTATATTTCCTTTCCTCTTTAGGTTTTTTAGTGATTAGTAGCTTAGTTTTAACTTAGTTTGTTTAAAAAAAAAAACTTTGAGTGTTCCTAGGTAGGTACTAGGCTATCTTCCTAAGGGCCTAAGTAAGCCTAGCCGACAAGGTTCCCTGGCTTACGCCACACAAGAAAGTTAATTTCCTATGCCCCTGTCGAGCAGAGCCACAGAAGTGATCCACGGGGTGTATTTCCTATTTCCCATCCACTCATCAAGATTTTTCGTGAAGAGTCCTAATGAGGAACTTTGCTTGACCTAGATGGGTAGCTTGTTCCGGAGTATAGGAAGTCTCTGGGATAGGAATCTATCCCTCCAGCATGTCCTGTTTGTTGTGGTGACAAGGTTTAGGTCCCTAGAGCGTGTAGCTCAGAGGAATTGGGATTTCTTTAGGTGTAGCATGTCCAACATAGCTTTATATGTTAGGCAGAGATCTCCTCGGAGTAGGCAGTATGCTACAGAGTAAAGCTGGAGATTTTTGAGACTGTCATTGTAGGGCATCTGTTTGAGGCCAGTAATCCTCTTTGTGAGGTATTTCTGTGGCCTTTCCAGCTGCTGCAGATGTCTTGTGAGGTACATTCCAAAAGGGGCGTTGTACTCTGTAATGGGTCTAATGAGTGCCGAGTAGAGGGGAACAATGACCTCTTTTTTCCTGGATGAGAACCCTTTTGTGATGAGGTGTGCCACATAGAAGGATTTCCTGACTACTGTGGCAATGTGATTATCAAATGAGAGACTACTGTCCACCTGGGTTCCAAGGTCTCTTATCACACATTCGGCATTAAGTAGACTGTCGTTTATGTGGTAGTTCATGGGTACAAAGTTTTTACCAAAGAGGATGACAATGCACTTTTTGGCATTGAACTTGAGGTCATGCTTCTGACACCAGGCATCTGTCTCAGTGACGCTCTTCTGTAGGATGTCCACATCATTTGGGGACTCTACTATAGCTCCTAGTTTGCAGTCATTTGCGAACTTCGTTAGTCAGAGGCCTTGTGTGTTAGCCTGTACTTCAGAGAAGTAGATACCAAACAGGAGAGGTCTCAGGACTGAACCCTGTGGTACTCCACTTGTCACTGGTTTGAAGTCAGATATGGTGTCTGCAACTTTTACAGTGTGGGTTCTGTCAGTGAGCCAGTTGGGAACCCATCTTGTCACATAGGGATTTATACCGAGTTTAGTGAGTTTAGCTATAATTCCAGAATGGGGGATGGTGTCGAAAGTCTTGGCGAGGTCAAGATAGGCTGTGTGAACCACCTTACCCTCGTTTACGGCTTTGGTGACTGCCTCAAAGAAGTTGATCAGGTTCAAAAGGCATGGTCTGCCTTTCACAAACCTGAACTGGGTGGGGTCCAGAGTTTGGAGGTTACCAGTGTCTTTGTTTATGAGTTCCATGCTGATGTACATTACATGGCCTTGCAGACCAGGCTCGTCAGGCTAATAGGGCGATAGTTTCCAGGATCAATTTACCATAGCTATATAATGCTTTGTGGTTGCCCTTAGAATCAGTGGCAATTTTATTTTCGTAGCTAACTTTGGAGGATCCTATAAGGGATCTCAGCTTCTTACTGAGGCAGACCAGGGAGCTCCTCCACTCATGGGATTTTACTCTCTTTTGTAATAGTTTCTTCCTTCTGTTGTAGAGTTTGTTTATGGCAGGGGACCACCAGATTGGCTTCCTTTCTTTGAAGGATAGCGTCTTGGTTCTGTTTGGGATAGCACGATCCATGCACTCGTGTAAGTGCGTATAGAGTGCATTTGTGTAGGATTCAGCAGTCATAACTGTATTGTCCATCTGCATGGGTGTCATTCAGTTTGCTACTTCTGTCTTATGAAGCATGAAGTTGTCTTTGGAGAAATTTTTTACTGTGGTTTCCTTAATGATGGGTTGAGGTCGGGATGTGGATATCTAGGGTGATTAACTTATGGTCGGATCTGACCAATGAGGAGTTGACTTCACCGGTCAGTCATGTTGGTAATGACTAGGTCTAGAATATTGTTGCCCCTGGTAGGGGTGTGGATAAGTTGATCCAGGGCATTGGAATTTATGAATTCCAGAAAGTGTTGAACGAAGGAGTTGGTACATGAGTTTTCCCAGTTAATGGTGGGGTAGTTGAAATCGCCTATTATTAGGATGTTTGATCGGACCCAAATATTTTCCAATATATCAAGAAAAGAGGAGTGGGAATCCTGGGACATGGTGGGGGATCTGTAGCAAGCTACAATTTGGATTGCAGTTTTGCCCAGAGTTAGTTACACTTGGATAACTTTGGATGCATTATGCTGCGCAACTAGCCTGGAGGTGTGGATATCCCTAATGAATATGGACACACCTCCACCTTTGATGTTCTGGTCCAGGTTAGATGGCCGAAAAGTGTGGGTATGAGTTATAGCCTGGTAAAGCAGGGATGCTCTCTAGAGCCTTGAACCAGGTCTCAGTCACTGTACAGATATCGACGTTCTCCATTTTAATGCATGCCTTGAGCGAGTGCATTTTGAGATTTAGACTTCTAGCATTGAGTAGCATTACCCTCAGTTTTTGCTTGCCTGTTCCTCTTACAGTGGTGAATTTGTCATTTGAATCTTGCCTAAAAATGGCACTATAGGGGCAGCAAGACCCTTAGCCAGTATCGGGAATCCCAGGGGTGACAGGTGCAGGCCATCTCTGGAAAAGCATCGTGGTCTGTCGACCATGTCGTCCCAGGTAGACAGATACTGGATCCCCTTAGAATCACACCAGAAGCTTAGCCAATTGTTGAAGTCAGTCATTTTGTCCTTGTACTGCTGTATCATTTTGGGCGATGGCAGGATGCTACTCAAGGCTAGGGTCATACCTGCCTTGGCTACAAGATCAGAGAGCTCTTCCATGTCTCTTTTCTTGTAGTCCAGGGAGGTACGTCACAGGTCGTTCACACCAACATGGACAATGACAGAGTCATATTTGTACTTGTTGTTGTTGACCTGAGTGCGTGGGTTATGTGGTGGATCCTGGCAGCCGACAGGCAGCTGACAGTAACCTTCTCCTTGTTTATACTGGTGAGTGGGACATCAGTGTGCCTGACTATAGCGTCACCTATGACTAGTGGGTTGGGTACGTTGTTTTGCCTTATGGGCTGTGGTTTATTGGCACACTGAGTCTGTAGGCTCTGTGTCATTTGGGTTGTGTTGGGGGTGGAGGTTGCTTGAGTTTCTGCTTTGGAGGTCTCTGTTGGTTGAACAGATTATTATTGAGAGCCTCTGCAAATGTTTTTGGGTTTCTATGTGTGGATTTTGGTGGTGTAGGTTTAGTGGGACTATGTGATGAGTGTGTTGTGGTGGAAGTGTTTACCTTCTCCACTTGACTGTCAAGTTCAGTCTTAGTTGGAGAGAGCTTTACCTCCAGTTTGGCTAGATAAGTGCATCTCTCACAGGTTGTGGTGTTGGATGGTAGGAGGAGAGGGTCGTCTGTGTACAAGGCAATTGCTACATTGCCCCAAGATGCCCAGATTCATCAGATAGATAGGAGAGAACACTGGGAGCTGACCCTTGGATATGCCTGAATAAAAAAATACTTTCCTTTAGACAAGTGAGGAAAGTGAGTATAATAGCTGTTTTTCTGTAAGCAAGTGAGGAAAGTAAGTACAAAAACTATTTTCCTCTAGGTAAAGAGGAAGGTTGAGTGCTGTAGTAATTTGTAGCTTATTTAGTGCAAACAAGTTCTGAACAAGTGCTGAGCACGAATAAGCAAATTCAAGTGCTAAAACTAAGAATCTGTACCTGGATCTTGTGGTAGATAGGCTACCTAGTGTTTGCCACTCCCACTGATAAGCTAGCATGCTCCCCTCGAACACAGAAAGGCTTGGGGGGGCTCAGAAGCTTACAAACAGGATACAGCAAATCTATATCTGGACTAGAGTAGTTACAGGAAAGGTGGGAAACAAGCACAAACACAGGCTTTTAAACCAGAAAGTTTCTGAAAGATGGAAAAACTGCCCAAACGGACAATAAACTACCATTTCTGGGCCAGAACCCACTCTTATGGTAGATAGGCTACCTAGTGCTTACCACTCCTACTGATAAGCTTAGAAGGCTTCCCTCCAACACAGAAAGTCTTGGGGGTCTCAGAAGCTTACAAACAGTCCTGGATGCAGCAAATCTGTATCTGAACTAGACTAGTTACAGGAAAGATGGGAAACAAGTGCAAACGCAGGTTGTGCTTATTGTGGCCGTCGTTTACTTTTAGGCCAAAGTTTTACTTCCTATTCAGATTACCTGTGTCTATTTAATATAGTTATCCTTAGGCTTGTTTAATGAGCAATTTTACTTAAAAAGTTTATTAGCGTTTAAATTGGGTGTGTGTTTAGATTTCTTGTGTGGTTTGTTGATCTAGCTTGTTTTACCTAGAGAGCAGATAAGCCCTTTACAGGTAGAGGGCCTATTTTTTCCTTTGTATATTCTCTATATATTTTGTTGCTATGTCTAAACAAGCAAAAGAGTCAAAACCCTCAGGGTTCAAGAAGTGCTCAATGTACACTCAAAAAATGTCTTTAACAGATGATCATAGTGTATGTGTTTATTGCTTGGGAGCAGTACATTTGCAGGAATCTTGCTCAATCTGCCATTTGTTTAGCACCAGGGCTCTTTTTGAAAGAAAGAACAAGCTAATTGTGAAGGGTTTGTTAAAAATTTATTTTTCAGAGACCTTAGAAGAGGGTCAGAGCCTTATGAAAAAGACTACTACTTCTCCCTCTCAGAAATTGGACAAGACATCAAAGAGATCATCCTCTACTTCCTCAGAATTGGAACCATCAAAAAGATTACTAAAAACATCTTCTTCAGACCCATAATCTGTTGGGCCTGAGAGACCATCTACCTCAGCTCCTTCTGTATCAGAACCGTTGGTACCGCTTGCTCGGAACCGGTCCTCAGATTTGGTGCCGGTTTTTCCATTGCTTATATCACCTATTTTGCAAGTTACAAGATCTCCAGATCCCTCCTCACGATCCTCCAGGAGCCTTTCTGATCACAGTGTGGATCGCGTGGTGAGGAGACGTTTGAGTACACCGACGCTGGCCAGACTTTTGTTGGAGCCCACCCAGAGGGTTTCTGAACCAACCAGATTTGCCCTTTCACCATTGATTCCTCCTCTGACCTAACCTGTGGTTTTGGAACCGGAATGCATGGAGCTGATCATAGTGGAACCGTCAGAGCCGAGACCTGCCCCAGGATTTTCGACCCCGACTTCCTCGGTGCCATCTGAGCTCGAGGAGTCTAGGAGCCGATGTTCTCCAGTCAGATCCAGGAAGGACAGTCGGGTCAGAGTTTTTTCAGATCCGAACTTACCTTTCGGGGCTTCAGTGCGGGTGAGCTTGGCTCCTACATCGGCCTTTGAGCCCACCGTTTTGGTTCTGGAGATGCCTTCTGGTTCTTTGGAGCCAGAGGCTTCCTTGGATCAGGGCCAGGGGTCATTCAAGCTGATGAGGAGAGTGCTGTCACCGCATACAGCTCCACTCTCAGGTTCAGGCATTCTTCCCCCGAAGGGATCAGTGTCTGTCTGAGTACCATCGCATCCACACAGATGTGGAGACCTGAAGCCTCAGGATGCCCCATCGGGTGAGACTCTCTCTTCCGAAACCTCTCTGGATTACCCTTCTGAAGAGGTCCTTCAAAAGAGATTATGCAAGAGGGAGCATTTAGACTCCCCACAGGAGTCCATCACATCAGATACGGACCTCGAGTCAGAATGGTCCCCACGGTCACCCTCTGAGGAAGTCTCCTTTGCGGATATCCTGGAAATACTTAAACAGAGAGGTGGCTGGAAGCCCATTACCCCTTCTGAGGATGAGTTTCTATACCTGGAGGCTTTCGGATCTCATCCTTCCATCTCTTGGGTGTCTTCACCTTTCAACCAGCTCATGAATGTGGTTAGTCGAAAGGTATTGGGAGTCTCCAGATTCGGTGGAACCTGTTCCTAGGAGGCCAGATAAGTTCATCACTGCACCTTCTGATAAAGAGTTCCTTAGTAAAGGTGTCCCAGTAGATACTATGGTGGTGGCAGCAGCTACCAAGAAGGAGCTTTCAGAGACATCCTCATCTGTCCATCCACCAAACAAGGCGTCTCTTACGGTGGGCAGATATGGAAAGCGCACCTTTTGTTCAGTGTCGTTTGCTTTCAGGTCGCTGAACTACCTCACCCATTTTATTAAGTTTCAGAGGGATCTCCTTAAAGAGCTAGGAGATACCCTCCAAGGTTCTGTAGCTGCGGGGGTTTCAGACAAGGTTTCCTCTCAGCTCTCCACCTTAAATTCAGTGGTAAACTCCTCCATGAGGCTAATTTCGTATGCAGCTGAAGGAGCGAGTAGGGCAGCAGTTACAGGAATTTCCTTAAGAAGATATTCCTGGATGTACTTATGTGATTTTGCAGAGCCTTTTTAAGTCTTACTTCATTAACTCCCCTTTGGATGGCTTGTCCTTGTTCGGGCCAAAAGTTAAAGACTCACTAACCAGGTGTGAACAGGAAGGAAAGACTCTCTCTGCCACTGGAGTCCATTTCTCCCTTCCACCCAGACCATATCCCAAAGGTCAGAAGGGGGGGTACGTGGTTTTGAAAATCCCAGAGAGCTTTCCAGGACACACGTGGTGATCCTTCCCCCAGGGGCAGAGGGGGAAGTAACAATGGAAGACCCCGACCACGTAGCAGAGGTGGTCCGCAGAACCAGGGCGACAGGGACTCCTTACTTGATAAGCCCTTTCAGCTTTCCTGAAAGGAGGCCCGTGTGTCCACCTGTGGAGGCAGTCAGTGGTCGCTTATCTTTGTACCCAAGTGCCCGGCTAAAAATAACAAAAGACAAATGGGTACAAATCATCGTATCCAGAGGCTATGACATTCCCCTTTCCTTTTCCCCCTTAAAAACAAAGTCAATCCCAGATGTTCCACCCAGTCAAAGGGATCACGCAACTCTAGAAATACAAAAGTTGCTAGGCAAAAGAGATATCCAGACTGTCCCTGCAGACCAAATTGGATCCGGAACTTACTCAGGGTTCTTTTTAGTTCCAAAGAAGACAGGGGACTGGAGACCCATTTTGGATCTCAGCAGACTAAACAAGTCCATGAAGAAATCAAAGTTCGGATGGTGACACTGCAGTCGATACTCCCCTTCCTGGGAAAAGATGGTTGGATGTGCTCGACAGACCTCCAGAATGCGTACTACCATATAAAAATGGACGGCGATCCAGGAGTCATTTGCGCTTTCAGCTAGGAGGCAGTCACCATCAGTTTTGAGCTCTGTCCTTTGGTCTCACTACAGCCCCCAGAGTGTTCACCAAATGCTTGGCAGTAGTCACGGCTCATGAGGCGCCTGGGATTCCGAGTGTTTCCATACCTAGATGACTGGCTCCTGTCTAACACCACCAAGCATCTACTAACAAGAGTCAGAGACACCACCATACAGCTTTGCTCTCACCTAGGAATCACAATAAATTACAAAAAATCTGCCTTGTTGCCATCACAGCATATCGTCTTTATAGGAGCAGACCTAGATACAAAACAAAGGTTGGCCAGACTTCCTCCCAAAAGAGTTCAAGTCCTACATCATCAAGTCAAAAATTTATTGTCCAAGAAAAACGTGCAAGCAAGGACTGTCCTGAACATTTTGGGTACCATGGCGGCAGCAATAACCATGATACCACTGGCAGGCGCACATGAGAATTTTGCAGTGGCCGCTATTCACTTAGTGGTCCATGCAGGAACTACCCATGTCTCACCAAATTATTATTACAGAATGCTACAAAAAAGACCTTCGTTGGTGGCTTCATTCCACTCAGGTGACCCAAGGCCGAATGTTTATTTTTCCATAACCGTTAGCCACAGTGACCACGGACACTTCCCAGATGGGGGGGACATTATCTGGGAAAGACAGTCCAGGGCACTTGGCAAGATCACGAGGCACACCTGCATATCAACATCCTAGAGATGAGAGCAGTGCTTCTAGCATTGCAAGCATTCCAAGACTCCCTTCCGCTAGGAACAATTGCAATACAGACAGACAACATGCCAGTTGTGTGGTACATAAACAAACAAGGGGGAACCAAGTCTTACCCCCTTTGTCGAGAGGCTCAGAAAGTATGGCAGTGGGCAGTCTCTTCCCAACGTTTTCTGATAGCATCGCACATCCCAGGGAAATCCAACTTGACAGCAGACAAACTCAGCAGAGCTATTCTGATGCCTCACGAGTGGTCTCTAAAACAAGAACTAGTGGAAAAGATTTTTGAAAGTGGGGCCAGCCTTGCTGTAATCTCTTCGCCACATCCATGAATGCCAAGTGCAGCAACTATTTTGCCCTGATTCCCCCCTGAGAAGTCACCAAGGGATGCACTCGTACATGATTGACCCCGAGGTCTCCTCTGTGATTTTGCCCCCCTTTCCTTTGATTCCCAAAGTCCTTCAGAAAGCCAGTTAGTTGAGAAAGAGTTTGATAATAATTGCACTGTGCCAGCCTCATCAAATGTGGTTCCCCTTTCTTTGGTCCCATCTCCAGAAGGAGCCGTGGATTCGGACCCAGTTCCAGACCTCCTGACTCATTCTTCAGGGAGGCTCCATTGGTTTAAACCCTCAAGTTGACAGCTTGGCTGCTCCAATTCCACACATAGCCAGACTTTCTGACATTTCCCCTTCAGTGAAGCATATCTTGATTTCACCTCATAAGGCTTCATCCAGGAAGTTATACTCAAGCAAATGGAAAAGATTTTCCCATTGGGCCTTCAATAATCACATTGACCCTTTCACTGCCCCTATAACATTGGTATTAGATTTCTTGGCAAAGCTTTTTAATGAGGGTGCAGCCTCGGCTACAATTAGATTTCAAATAGCGGCTATATCTAACTGTCATATAGGAGAAACGGGACTAAAATTTATGTCCCACAGACTTTGCAAAACTTTCCTGAAAGGTACCTTTTTATTCAGGCCTCCTGTCAGAGATCCCCCAGTGCCATGGGACCTAAACTTTGTTTTATCCATTTTGATTCCCCCCTTTGAACCTGCATCATCCTGTGACCTAAAGTTCTTAACGTGGAAGACCCCCTTTTTGGTAGCTATCACATCTGCTAGAAAGGTATCAGAACTACAAGCATTGTTGATACGACCCCCCTACATGATTTTTCACAAGAATAGAGTATCTCAGCGAACAAACTCTTTCTTCTTACCCAAAGTTTGTTCAGAATCTAATTTGAATCAATCCATTGACCTACCAGTTTTTTTCCCAACTATGGCAACAGGGCGGAGTACAAACTACACCAGCCAGATGTGCATTGACAATTCCATTTCTACCTAAATAGAACAAAGGATTACAGAAAATCGGACCAGTTATTTGTATCATATTCAGACAAAAAGAAGGGTGCCCCCCATATCAAAGGTCACTGTTTCAAAATGGCTTTCAGATTGTATTACCTTCACTTACAAATTTCAAAACAGAGAACTTTCCAGAAAGGTAAAGGATCATTCTTCAAGAGCTATAGCAGCCTCATCTGCCTTTCAGGCGAGGCTACCTATGGGTACTATTTATGCCGCAGCAACATGGGTAAAGCCTCATACCTTTATCACTCATTACAAAATGGATTTGGCCTCCAGGAACAGGGCCTCCTTTGAGTCCACTGTTCTGATGAATATTCTCTCTCGTGAGCCACCCCAAAAATATGGTGCTAGGGACGCTGTCACAACCATTGAGAATGAGGACGAGCTTGGACAACATAACATAAAAAAGTTATGTACTCACCATAACATTCCATGGTTGTTGTCCATCTCACCTTCATTCTTACATCCCACCCTCCTTTCCCCAGCCTTTGGCTTCTGGAGGACCGAGCAGTCACATTTGGTATGTAATGTTCTCTGACCTTCTTCATTGGGCTATAAAGTATAAAAATAGTCCATTAGGAAATTTTTATCAGCAAACAAGATCTGAGGAGCACTCTTAGGGCATAATGGGATAGGGATACAGTCACGAGCCAGTGGAAGACTTTGAGCTTTGTAAATGACCAAGTCGGAGCCGAGGATCGGTTCCGAACCCAACCATTGAGAATGAAGGCAAGATGAACAACAAACATGGAACATTATGATGAGTACATAACTTCTTTTTTAGATATCTTTGTGCTACATATCTTTTTTTATCTCCTGTCATAGTTTATGCTTGTTCACTAGATGGAGGCTGAATGGAGGTGCACAGAAGCCAGGCATGATTTCCTAGCCTAAAGAGTGTTGGAGAGGAGAAAGAAAATATAGCAGAGTTAAGAACAGTAGAAGGCATATCCTGGCAGTTGCCCATTAATAGCCATGGCCATTATAGCCAGCCCTTTTGCAGATAAGCTGATATGATGGTGGACAAGCTGCACTGGAAAAAAAACAAGTTTATTTAAAAAAAAAAAATGAATTGCTGTGCAAAATGTAGTTGTCTTTCCAATAAAATGAGCATTAAATACTTAAAACATATATAACACTTATGCAGGTCATGCAGTTATTTGTGGAACTGAATCTTTCCATTGAAAATGAAACTCTTCTCAAGCAGACAGATTGGTATAGCAGATATCTGATTTTTGAAGTCTGAATCATACAGGAGCTAATAACCTGTGAGTTTTGTAAACTTGAGGAGTAAATGCTTACAATTAGCCTTTGCCTTCAGGAATGTGCAGGGTTTTTTTTTGCAGTGAGAACTCATGTCTGAAATTAATTTTGTCTAAGGCTCCCACAACCGTTAAATCTAGGGTTACTGCCTGTCCCTCTGCGCACGCCAGTCTCTACTTGGGCAATTGTGCCCTGCGGAAAAAAAATGACAAATGTCCTGAAATTTTAAGGCAAAAAAGTATTTCCTAAATTTTCTTTAATAGTTGCACAAAACAATAATTTCGTATCTGAAACACCTAAGCATTATATGAAACAGCATAAGCAACTCAAAATGCTGCAAGAATAATGTTATATTTTGGCAAAAAGGTGAAATTCTGTCTTTTGCACTAGCTGTAGGTATGGTTTGTCCTGCAAAATCTCATGTTTCTACAAAAAATGTTCCACTTTGGCATTTGAAAAGGTGGCAACCCCAGTTAAATCCTGTTAAAAGTCAGAGGTAGACAGAATCCAGAAAATAATTACTGGTTAATAGTGAGACCAACATTGCTATATGCAGTATTTTGTTAAATACTGTATGTCTATTTAAAACTTTTGCTTTGTATTTCCCTATATAGGTATTTATTTTGCTGAATATTGCTTAATTTTATTAAAGTAGAGAATTTTATTATTCAAGTTCAAAGTATTGTGGCTGGTAGTTTATTCATTAGTATACAAGGATAATCTGTAAACCTGATAAATCATTCGTTAACTGTTGGTGTCTGTCTTTCATAGAGTAACAGTTGTAACCATAGCTAAAAAAATGAGTGTATTACAGTTATCTTAAAAAAAGTGAACAGCAATCCTGTTGTTGGTGTACTGCACTGGTCTAGACAGCAGCATGTTACAGTAAAAAAAAAAAAAAAAAAAAGACACTAGAAAGGTGTCTTTATCCCCTATTGAGTAATGTGTGTGTGTGTGTGTGTGTGTGTGTGTGTGTGTGTGTGTGTGTGTGTGTGTGTGTGTGTGTGTGTGTGTGTTGGCCACATTTCTGTTAAGATAACACTGGAGGTGTAATTGGTCTGACAGCAATGTGGGTGAATTCTTGACTAGCCAGTGATTATAACTCCGCTGTAAAGCTGTTCAGTGTGAAGTTTATAGGTTCATAGGATGATACTAGGCTATTGATCTGGAGGTCATTATGAGCCTAGCCAATAATTTTGTCCATGTTCCCACAAAGTCAACACTTGTTTCCCCTGTCCAGCAGAGGGACAGGTGGGATCACAAGGGTGTATTTTCTGTTTCCCATCCAGTTGTCCAGGTTCCTTTTAAAGAGGGCTAGAGAGGTACTCTGCTTGACATGGAGAGGGAGTCTGTTCCACAGATGGGGGAGTCTTTGGGACAGAAATCTAGCCCGCCAACAAGTTCTGTTAATATCATTTATTTCTTTGGGCGTGTTAGTTATTGGTCATACCCCATTGCAGTGGTCGACATTACTTTCATCTTGTATATTATTTGATCAGCTTTGTGAAAATAGATATTACTTAACTAACCTGTTTCATGGGTGCTGAGACATTCATTACTTGATAATGTGTATACTTTAGTGCAGAAAAAACAACTATTCTCAGTACACTCAGTTAAGAATGAACAAAATGTACTAATTTGTCCCATTTAGGTTTCTGTTTTGTAGCCTTCCAAGATATATTGTGGTAAGAAGCATTTCTACTAACAAACTGTTTTATTATGATAATAAAAAAGTAGTATCAATTAGGAAGTGACTGCATACTGTTTTTCTTTCTTAAACTTACAATATCTACCTTGCATTCAATTGCAGGTATGGTGGGGGACCTGCCGTTAATCATCTCTATGCCTGTCACACATGCCAGGTTGAGTTAGAAAAGCTGGAAAAGAGGAGAAAATCGGAACTGGAAACATTCATTCGGGTAAGTGAACAACCGCATAATTGAAGTTAGTAATCTTGTAGTACATAACCAATTCTAGTAGAAGAGTAAGTCATGCTGTTGGTGAGAGTTGTGTGCTGTTGGTCCAACTGTGATAACGGTCCTGTATGAACCTGTGAGAGGAACATACCTCTCAACCTGTTAATGCAAAAAATCTGGACAACGCTTGACAGAATGGGGGTACAAATAAGGACATATTTTAAATATTGCTCTTATAAACTTAGAAAGTTGTTGGAGTAACAGGATTTGTTTTAACATACATTTTCTGAATGATTTGAAGTCTGAAACTCAAATGTATGTCATTATTTAGTGACTTCATTCCTGAGATTATCCCAGTGATTTGCCAGGAAAAAAAGAGGAACAGGCCAAAAATCTGGACATTCTGCAAAAATCTATACAGTTGAGAGGTAGAAAGCTGTAGCAGGTGTGTCTTCCTAGCCTCCTTTTCTGAGGAAAAAGTTGAGATGTGTTTTCGAATCAGCTATACAGAGTGATTGACAAGGGTTCAAAAGCAGGAAGGATGTGAAAGAGGCATTCTGCAGTCTGAGTCACAGTTCTGACATTCTGATGTCGCATTGTATATGAAGACAGTGGAAGAAGTTGCTTAGCAGCATGACATAAGAATGTTGCGAGTCCCAGACCTTTCTGGCGTGAACTTTGCTAAACTTGCATTTATAGTGCTTCGTTTAGCCATATTACAGTTTAACTGTAAAACAATAAAAACAAATGATACAATCAACTAAAATCAAAATAATGCAAGAATGGATGATAATTCAGATATGAGGAATAGGCTGGTATTCGTAAATGATCTTTAAGGGACTTCCTTGTGCAACTATTGGTAGCACTCATCCTGTCCCTGTTAGTCATTGAATTCCACTGGAACCAAACTTAAGAAACAAAAAAGTGGAAGGACACACCTGGAGATAATTTGAGAATCCCTAGCAACCACCGTTGTCTGAGTGGACATTACAGATTAGCTGCTAGTTGACCATCATAATAAGTGGGATTCTTTGAAATGCAAGTTATTTTATTATTATTATTTTCTTATTGTATCATTTGTTGGCTGGGGTGTTATGATGCATGGAACAATTTTTTTCAGATATATCCATGGTACAGAGAACAAAACTATGCAAACAACCATTTATTTTAAAAACAATAATGTACAGTATAAAAGATACAAATGGCTGTGGGCATTAACATTACACAAATGAGTAAATGACTTGAAATTTCAGGACATGGAATGCCAAGTCCCATAATGTGGAGATTGAAGGACCAAAAATCTTGACATTCATGTAATTAAGTCTGAGATTGCCATTTTTCAGAATATTCTGATTTCTCCAAGGTATTGTGAGTTGGGAGTTAGTATATACAAGTTTATGGTGGGAGAATTGCTCCCCATATCGGGGGGGGGGGCAATGCAGGTGGGCTTGCCCTTACAAAAAATAGTTTAAAGGAGAAGAGCAATGTTTGATTGCCCTTCTACTGTATCTTTAGACTTTTTCCACTTCCACTTTCAGAGCTCACCATTGTAATCATTGTCATTTTAATAGGGAATCGTAGAGCTTAGATGCAAGACATTAAATAAAAAACTTTTTTGCAATAATTGCCTTCTTCTTTGAGTTGTAGCAGTTCAGTGAAATGATCTACATTGTGCACATTGAGTTTTTTTCTGTCCTTGTTTTGCACCTGTGCCAGCCAAACATGAAGACTCCTCTAACTGAACTTGAGTCCAGTGCATTTTTCCATGGCAGGAGGTCCCCAGAACAATAGAAGAGAGAGGCATCCAGAAGGTTGTATTTATTCAGGCAGTTGTATGGGTTCTTTGTGTACTTCCCAGCATCCTGGCAATGCGTACATTTAGAATGACCCTCCGCTCGTGTGTGGGAGGGATGCTACTCTTTTCATTGCTGCGGCACACAACACCCTCCCAGTGGGAGTCCAGGTTCCCATGCACTTGCTAATTAGGGCTACCACCAGACCCTGACTTGGTGGGGGAAAAGCTAACATGCAGGATACGTACACAATGCCACACATTTTTTGAAGGATTGTGGCAGTATGTATGCCTCCTGCTCCTCCCTGCTGCCACCCGTGATAGACATGTTCATTTTCCTTTGTCAGTTACATCAAGCACCAGCGCTGCTAATCAGAGTTGTGCTACCTAGGCTGTAGTCAGGGCTTTATCCTTGCATGATACCAGTGCTGGTTTGCATTATGCATAGTCATTTAAAGGTTACCCTTGGGTGTTAAAGTGGATGTTTTTCATTGAGAATCTCTGCAACAGTATGTCATGACATGTGGGTTTTACCAGCTTTGTCTTCATTCCTGAACAGAAGTTTCACCATTTTTGTCTTAGTCCACATGAAAACCAGAGCTGGTCTTGCACCTGTATTCCTTGAACATTCATAGCAAGCATAAGATTCTCATAGTGTTGCTTCATGTTGACACCAGAGTAATTATTTGTAGCTATTGCCTCAGACTCACTGACCATTATTCTGATCTTTAGTCAAAACATCTTTAATGTGGTCATGATAGGCTGTATTAATTTTGCAACAAGTATAGCTGGCTGTGTTTTGTAATGTTTTTCTTTAAACCATCTGTTTATCTTAATGATAGAGTCTAGGGAGTTTAGTAATATTCAGATGAAAAGGGTTAATGTAATGAACTACAGTTGAGGAGATTAGTCAACAGAGGCTGCAGATTACCTTAAGAAGTGAAAGAGCCTTTTCCACCACATAATTTAAAGATGGTACTCCATTACAAATGACTTCCCAGTGCAGAGAAGCAAAGCAATTATTTTTGCACAAGCTTTCTCCTCACTGGCCCTTGTGTTTCAAAAAAATGTCAGCTTAACAAGACCTTCTTTGGCACCTATCGTGTCAGATCAAAGAGTTTCTTATGGAGGATGAGCATAGCACTTCTCAGGAACTTCCTCATACAAGGCTACTTACAGCATTATCTTTTTTGACTACTCTTGCCGCAGTCTTCCTTTGATTATAAACTGTTTGCCAAGAAGTGTTTCAACTTTGTACAGTAAACAGTGGAGTAAATGAAAGGAACAATGTGTGTTTGTGGGGGGAGGGGGGTTGAGTTGGAGATGGAAACAGAGTGAACTAGATAGAACTTCATTGTTCATGTGTAGATGCTGGAGTTCAGACCTCTTGAGTAATATCCATCTTAATCAAGGTAATAAATTACTTCCTTATCTATACTCAGCTTAATCAAGGTAAGCAATTACTTCTGTATACATTCAAACATTTATTAACAAAGTTGCAAGCAAGAGTGAAACTGTATAAAAAAAATAAATAAAAAGGCAGACAGCTCTTCCAGTTAGGAAAACATACATTTATGGAGTTAACTATAAGGGCAGTAGTGGAGACCAGAAATTAATGTTTGTATTACTTGTTTGGGGAAATGGAAACCATCAATATTTCCTTCTCTTAACAATACAAAAAATCAGGGAATACAATCTTTTCTCTTAAAATTAGAGGACAGATGTGCCAAAATATAGTACTACATCTGTACTTGCCTATGAAACAGAGTTAAATTTGACTGCCGAAGTAAGTTCACTATTTTTGTTGGGGAAACAATACCAATAAACCACTAACAGCCTTTTCCCTGCTTTGAAACAAATGCGGTCCCTGGTAAAAGAAGATTTATTTATTTTATTTATTTAATACATTTGTTTACTGGGAAAGTCCATCTGGGACTGAGCCCATTTTCAGTGACGGCCCGGGGGGAAATGCCCCAGGCATATGTCTTTGGAATATGAGGGGAAACCCATGCAAGTGCCGGGAGGACATGCAGAACTCCGCACAGAAGGCACCCCGGCCAAGAATCGAACCGGAGAACCTCTTGCTGTAAGGCGACAGTGCTAACTGATGCACCACCACACCAGAGACATAAGAATGTGGCGTAAGATACAGAACATGCGCTAACTTGAGGCAGTCTTGCAGTCAGTAACATTAAATTGCAGTGTCATATACAATCGAACTTTATGCTACACCTTCTTTTACACTTATTCTGCTTATACATCTGATGCATGATCCCAAACCATTGCAATCTTTTCAATGAAAATTTAGTATTTGTGTGTGCTAATGGCAGGCAAGGACTACTAATTAATGAATGCAGTTCACACACTGTATCACAACTGATTCTATATATTGCAACATTTCTAGCACAGAGGAATCGCTGTTAGGGAACTACCTGCAGTAAGTATGTAAAATGATGGATTTATAGTATCCTAATAACAGAATGAAATAAAATTCAGTACCATGTATGTATGTATTTATTTATTCATTGACATTTGATTACTGGACAAGTCCGACTGGGTAGAAGCCCATTTTCAGCAGAGGCCCTGGGAGAAAAGCAACAAATTATTACAAAACATTTTAAGAACAATAATTTTACAATCTTCAAAAATAAAACAAGAACATCTGTAGTTTAAATAATTATAACAAATTAGAGTTAATATAAAAACAGTAAAGAATTGATACTAGGGGTCTACTTTGTTTCTTTGAATCTCATTTCACCCCGGCCACTTTGCTGAAAACTCAAATTACTGAAAACTCATTTCACTGAACTGTAGTTATTATTTATTTGACATTTGTTTACCGGGGTGGTCTGACTGGGTCTACATAACCCGTTTTCAGCAGCGGCCCGGGGAAAAAAGCTCTACATACAGTACAATACAATACAGTATAATCCAATGCAATAAAGATTACATTAGAAATACTATACAAGAAATAAGTTGAAAGAACAAACTGCTACAGGATGTTGTAATATATTATTACACATCTAGATAATTCTATACAGTTAAAACATTACAGACAATAATAGTCACTCTCATCATACATGATGTAGATAGTGTCCAAAAAAAAAAAAGTATGTAGGTAGTACAGTGTGTGACATTGACTGTTGTAGTACATGTAAGATAGAATGTTAGTTTCAGTTAGGAAAATAGCAGTCAGAAAGTTAAGTGATGCAGATATATAGCGAGAGAGGTTTAAGAAGAATAGAAGCAATAAAGCCTGAGCAGTAGCTTAAGGATATGGTATAGAAGCAGAGAAGGAATTAGAGATCTTTAGGATCTTGCAGTCTGTGAGGGATTGAAATGTGACAGAAGAGGAAGACTTGAGCATTAGGCAGGCTTTATGCAGGAGCAGAGCCATGTATTTTTGAGATGATTTTTTTAAAGAGGCTTTGAAATGGGTTAGGCCAGGCATAGACCTGGTACTGAATTCCAATGTATAGAGACAGAGTATGAATACAGAGACTGACTAGGTTTTCTTGTGGGTTTTGAGATAGCCAAGAGATTTTTGTCTTCTGATCGTAAGGATCGATTTAGTGTATAAAGTGTGACTAGATTGGCTAGAACAGGGCAGGCAGTAGGCTTAAAAATAAGGTTGTGCAAGGTGGATAGCTAAATAAAGTGAAGTTGGTTGGGTAGTTCAACCCAGTTTAATTCTAGGAGTGGTTTACAGTGGTGTGTGTGATATTTAGAATTTGTGGCAAACTGCAACGTTGTTGTAGCACTGTTCCAACTTGCGTAGGATAGAATTTCGTAAGTTAGTTAAGATAGGGGCACCATATAGAAGGGAGGGAAGTAAAAATGTTTTTGCAAGGGCAGTTTTGGTTGCTGCAGTAAATAAATGTTTGTTTCTATACAAAAGTCCCAGTTTTTGATGAGTTTTCTGTATATTTTACTGTATATGGGGGTCAAATGAAAGTTTATTGTCAATGATAACATCTAGAAGTTTGGTTTCCTGCACTATTTCTATGGCAGTGTTGTCAGATGCAAGGATGTTGAAATGATCAATGACAGGGGAGGTGTTCTGGGGATGAAAGAGTACTAGTTTTGTCTTCTTTGGATTAAGAAAGAGTTGGGCATTTCTTAGCCAGGAGTCGACTGCTGTAAAGGACTGCTGAGTTTTTGAGAGTAGTTCTGGTAGTGATTGAGCAGTGCAGATTATGGTGGAATCATTAGCATACTGAATGAGGGTCCCAGGGTGAGAGGAAGTGTGAAGATTGTTTGTGAAAATGTTGAAGAGTAGGGGTCCTAGGATAGAGCCTTGGGGGACTCCAGTAGGGTTGTGGAGAAAGAGTTTGTTGACTATTTCACTGCTTGTTTATGATCCTTGAGGTAGCTCTGAAACCATTTTACTGTGTTAGTAAAGCCTAAGTTAGACAGTGTGTTCAAAAGTAAGGGGTGAGACACTGTGTCAAAGACCTTGGAGCAGTCAAGGAATACTGATGCTCTATAGCATCCTGCAGTTCTGGCCTTGTTCATGGTGTCTGTAAAAGATAATAAGGGTTGTAGCTGTGCTATGGCTAGATCGGAAGCCATGTTGGGTTTTGGTTAAAAGATCGTTTTGCAATAGATATTGTATTACCTGCTGATGGATACCTCTTTTGAGAATTTTGGATATGGATGACAAGATGGATATAGGACGGAAATTGGATGAATCAAAAGAGTTGCCTCCTTTATGGATGGGGTGATGTGAGATTGTTTCCATATGGTAGGTACTTCTGATTCGGATAAAGACCTATTTGTAAGGATACTGATTGGATAGGTGACTGAGTTAGCAGCCAGTTTGAGGTAGTATGGGGGGGAGATTGTCAGCTGAAGTAGAGCAGGGTTTTAGTTTATGTAGCAGTTTCTTAATGGTGTCAGTGGGTATGGGCTGAAAAGGTAATGGGGTTTGTATGACATTTTGTTTAGTAAGGGGGTTAGTAATGACAGGGTTAGAAGTAATTGATGGCCTGGAGTTGGTGTCTGAATAGGTTGAAGGGTGGGGGGGGGGTCTAGCATTAGGGGTGTTAGTAGGTCTGAAATTGATTTTATGAAGTGCTTGTTAGTTTTTGCCTATTTGTGATGGAGTGGTATCAGGTGATAGGGTGTGCTCTCCATTTCTTCCAGGGTTAAGTAGAGAAGATATGGAGTGCCAAAATTTACTGGGGTTGATTCTGTGCTGGAGTTGACGCTGGGAATAATATGACTTCTTATCTCTGTTGATTGGTTTTGTCACTTTGTTACATAGTACTTTGAAATTAACATGATTTTTGTTCATTTTTGTTTTGTTTCCATGTTGTGACCAGGCTAGGTCCCTTTGTTTCATCAGGTGTTTACATTCCTTAGCCATGGTGCTGAGTTCTTTTTGATTCTTTTCATACAAATGGGAGCTGGTGTATTAAGTATGGGAAGGAGGGTGTTATTAAAGTATAGTACAGCATCATTAAGGGGTAGTTGTTTAAGGGGTGTCCAGTCTATTTCCTGTAGGAGATTGTTGAATTTATGCTGACAAAAATTAATTGAGTTCCTAACTGATTTTATAGTGTGTACTCTTAGTTGTTGGGAGTTTGTTCTAAGGGAGTAAGCTGGCTGATGATCGCTCTTGATGCCATCATGACACACTGCCTCAGCTAGCTACTGTCTTAAATAGGAATTTATGCTCGTGTTTATTTCCCTGTAATTCTACCTTTTCTCCCTCTTTATGTCCCTAACATTGGACTGTGCATCTATTTAGTCGCACATTTAAGCAAATACTGTATTTTATGCTCCTGGCTAAGTGACCATTAATTCTCACACTCACTAATTGCTCTTTATTTTTGCATTAATTCTAGAATTATGTAATACTGTGCCTCTACTTAGTTGTTTACCCCCAAACACACGTGTTTATGCTCCTGGTGTGTTATATTCACCCTGCATTAACTAGCAGCCATCACTATTACTATTTAGGCATTGTTTGTTTTGCATTAGATGTACCATTTTTGTATTCCTTCCTCATTTTACTTCACCACACAAATGCTTTTTATAGCATCTTTGCTCTGCCCAACCAACTACTAGATACTGATTAATTAACTAGCTCTCCTAGTTTTTGTCCCTGATGTTTACTAATTGTATCACTCTGATTTACCTATGATGTTTGTCTGTTCCAACCTGATGCCAACTACTGTTCAATAACTTTGCCCACTGTTTCCAACTGTTATATGCTGACTAAACCTGCTGGATTTGGCATTGTTTAAATGACGTTCACTGTATTGCATGCTTGATTTCAAGGAAAAGTATCTCTATATGCTTTGATTAAGTATATTGCTTGTTAGACTTTAAAGAATTGCATCTTTACTTGCATCGATTATTTTTACTGTTATTCTATCAGGGGAATGCTGATTTTTCAATGCACACATCTCATTTTTTTCTTTGGTTCCTATACCCTCACTTATATCTACACTCACCATATTCAGCCTCAGAACTCAGACCTGCACTCCTTCCCCTCACTCAAACTACTAAGAGGCCTTCTCTTGCATTTTTGTCTACTAACCCTCACACAACCACCTATCCCATCCCCTATAGTCACTACATAGACTATAATCCTCCCTTCTCTCCCTATTACTTACCAGACATATGTCCTGTATAAGGTGTCTTCTCCCCACGTACCCCTTTCAACTTACTTGTGTTTTCTTTTTTTAGGTAAATCAAGCTACCTCTGCAGCTTCAATCACCACTGGCCCTCCCTACTGGAAATACCTGCAGCCAAGTCCCTCCAAGGGCACATCCCTTTCTAGAGTGAAACTATTAAGTATGTCCACTTTATCTGTATAGGATAGCTGCTACCAATAGTCCTAGTTACTCCCATGGTGGCTACTCTCTAGCTCACCTACAGACTGTTTCCTGTTGTTTTCTCTTTTCTATACTTGTCCTGCTCTCCCTCTCTTCCTACATCCCTCTAACTATTCTACTCCTATCAGAACTATGCCTCCTGTCTGCCAGACCTCCCTTCTTCATGTTCTGCCTCCCCTACCCAGCTGTAAACCCTGCCACTCCTCCATACCCTTTCTGGCTATCTTCTCTGTCTGCCTTTTTACTGTGCTTTAACTTCTATTACCACTGACCTCATCCCAGCCCAGTTTCCTCAGATTTTTAGCTATAATCCCCTCCTACCTCTCCTATTCACTTATTTGTCCTACCTACCTGTGTTTTTTGATTGTTTTTGTGAGCCTTTTCTTCGTGGGTGTTGACCCGCTCCGCTCGGGCTCTCTTCGCAACTCTACCCTACCCCTATTCTCACCCACCCATTACAATTTCCTTTATACCAGCCTCTCCTCCCCTTCCTATCCCACTATCCTCTCACACACAGCTTCCTGTCAATAGCCACTCCCACCATAATTTTTCAGTCAATCATCCCTACACCACTTCCTACACTGTTCTACCTACTTTTCTATCCCTCCAAATTACACTCCAGAATGCAATATCTGCTTATTTCTACTACACTCCTCCTGATTCCCTCTTCCATCACCTCCTATCACTCCCACTTCTGTCACCCACACATATGCTTTCCTACCTCTTACAGAAACAGCACCTTCCCAACTAGTGCCTCATTTACTATCTCCCCAACTCTATTCAACTTCACCACCACATGTCTACATAAACTCTCCATACTTCAAGTCCTGAAACCTAACTACAAACTTAAGCCAAAGCTATATAAACTCCATCTACTTTTTGCTACACTCTCTCCTCTTACAAAAGCTTTACTCTGCTCTGGTGACATCCATGCAAACCCAGGCCCCTCTTCCTCTCCCCTCTCTCTCATTCCCCTCAAAACCACTCACACCTTGCCCTCCACACACACCTCTCACCACCTTCATCCTCAGACAAAAAACTCATCCCAATCTAAATACTTAACTATATACTCACTAAACATTCTGAGCCTAACAAATAAAATCACTGAGCTGCACACATGGATAGCTCACACTACTCCTCACATTCTCTCCATATCAGAAACTTGGCTTAAGCCACAAATCTCTAACAGTGAAATACTCCCTCCTGGTTATAATATCTTTTGCACTGACAGAATTGCTAAAAAAGGGGGTGGTGTAGCAATCCTCTACTCCAATACCCTTAACCTCTCACCCCTCCCCTATTCTTGACTTCCACCCAGCTGAACTCATCATCCTTAACTGCCATTTGAATACTGATAAAAAATTTGCCATTGCTTCCATTTATCTCCCTCCTGGCAACAATCTGCCCATCCTAGAAAACATCCTATCCTGGTTCTCCCACAGCATATACCATATGAAACCTTTATCCTAGGTGATGTCAACATAGACTGGTCAAAACTCACTAGTGACTATCCTGAACTCAGCATCCACCTACATGGCTTCCACCAACTAATCTCATCCCCCACCCGCTTCCAGAAAAATTCATCTTGTAGCTCCACAATTGACTGGATTCTCACCAACTCCCCCCACCACTACCACAGTCCCAACACCTTACCAGACTCTCCCTCAGTGACCATCTCCCTACCTCCATCTTAAGATACTACTCCCAAACTCCACCTATTTAGAGATTGCCGAAAACTTTCTACTTTTGATATCTCCCAATTTAACTATATACTCTCCAGAAAAAACTGATCCATCCTTAAACAAATCCCCCTCAATGATGCTGTAAATATGTTCAATAACATCTTCCTGAATACTTTGGACTCCCTTGCCCCCTCAAGGAAAATCAGAATAAGATCAAACCATGCTCCATGGCTTTCCAATGAAACCAAGTCTCTTATGAAACAGAGACAGTGCCTGGAAAGCTTGGACTAAAACAAAACAACTACCACTTCTTCTCAAATATAAACAACTAAGGAACCTTACTAAAAAACAAACTACAAAAGGCAAAAAGTCCTATTATTGCTCTGCCCAGTTAAACAACAAATCCAATCCTCAAAAGTTTTGGTCTACTCTAAATAAAATCCTCCATCCAGCAGGCAGTCCCTCTAACCCTTCCCCTTACCCAAACACAGCCCCACAGGAAACTGCTACCCTCCTAAATAAATACTTTATTGATACCATCCAGAATCTCGTACCCTCTAACCCAAATCCAACTTCAACACCTACCCCTACAAACCATCCAAATACAACTCTGTTTTCCTTTCAGCCAGTTCCTATTACTTACATCAAATCCCTACTCCTTAAGCTCAAACCCTGTTCTCAGTCCACTGACAATCTTCCTCCTGCCTTCCTCAAACTAGCTGCTGACTCTATATCATATCCTATCCTATATCTATACTAATAAATAGATCTATTCTTGAATCAACTGTTCCCACTTTGTGGAAATCCTACTTCACTATACCTCTACATAAAGGTGGCAACTCCACTGACCCTGCCAACTACCGACCCACTGCCATTCTGTCCTCCCTCTCGAAGATACTTGAAAAAAAGATTCACGCTTAACTTCTAAACCACCTCCTCCAGCACAATCTAATCACCCCCACAACACATGAATTTCGTCCCAACCATAGCACCACCACACCCCTCCTCTCCTTCACTCACACCATTGCTGAGGCCCTAGATAACAATAAACTTGTTTCCTGTCTTTTCCTCGACCTCTCCAAAGCTTTTGATACTGTCTCCCATTCTCTATTACTATCCATACTTGCCAGTCTTAACCTATCTTCCTCCACACTTGCTTGGTTCACAAGCTACCTATCTGATAGAGGTCACTGTCAAATGGCTTTCATCTCCCTCACCTTTCCTCTCCATTCCAATAGGTGTTCCTCAAGGCTCCATCTTAGGTCCCCTTCTCTTCAATGTCTTTACCAATGACCTTTTTACTTCCTGCAAAGAATCTTCACTAATTCAATATGCTGACGACTCTACACTTATCTCTATCTCTATCTCAAACAACATCTCCAACCACCATACCCTAACCCAACATCCCTTTCTATCCACTGAACAATGGCTCTCAGACAACCTACTGATCCTTAACCCCAAAAAGACTAAACTCCTACTCTTCCTTCCCTGTTCTCTTACTCACCATAAAACGACCTTTGCTATTAAATCTTGTAATAACACAACCATCCAACCTGATACCCACACAAAACTCCTAGAGGTCATTGTTGATGACGAATTAAAATTTAACTTACATGCACTCCAATGTATAAAAAAACACACCAGAAACTAGGCCTACTGTATCAGAACAAATAATTTCTAACCCCTGAAGCTAGACTCACCCTAGGACAAGCACTCCTCCTCCCCTCCCTCCTATATGCTGCTCCAGTTCTTACCAACATCCAGGCCACCACTCTGAATAAACTCCAACAAACTTACCACAAAATAGCTAGATTCATTACTAACTCCCCATACAATTCACACCACTGTGTTGCATTAAACGCTCTCCAGTGGCTTGAACTCCCCCAGCAACTGCTACTATCTCCGTTTCTTATGCTACACTCTATGCTCTGCAAGCCCTCTTTCTGTCCATCTCTTGCTTCCTTAATCTCTACCTATACTCCATCTCGGACCCTCTGTACCTCAAACCAGCAGCTACTGGACATCTACCAACCTAAAATATCTGTAGGCAAAATGCTATATAAATACTCTGTAGCCCATGCCTGGAACAAACTTCCACTGGAAATATGCTCCATTACCCACTCCTTTCATTTTAAAAATGAACTAAAATCTTATCTGCTCAACTCCAAGATGTGCCCCTGTCATGACCCTGCCCAGCCTCCTTACACTCCATTCACAGGACTTTTACTCCTCCACTTTGCATAATCCGCTTGTAAATTGCCATATACTGATTTCAATCAATCTAAGACTATCTTAAGAAGAAAATTGTTTTCAACTTTGTACTTAATTGTACTCTACATGTAAAATATTATGTTGTGATTTTTTCTGCTTTATGTATGCTTTCTACTGTATATATATATATATATATATATATATATATATATATGTGTGTGTGTGTATAAAAAAAAAAAAAAAATATATATATATATATATATATATATATACACCTTTTTTTGTATTACAACTACTATTAATGTCTATGATTGGAGCTTTTCTCCTCGGGTCTCCACTGAAAACGGGCCACAAGCCCAGCTGGACTAACCCGGTTAACAAATGTCAATAAATAATAAATGAATAAAAAATAAATAGTCACATTTCTTTTCCCAATATTCAAATTTAAATTTTCTTATTTCTAAGATCACATTTAAAATCCTCAAAGTTAAAAAGAAAACTCCATGCAGACCACTTTGGATTATGAGAAAAAGGTTTCATTCTCACTTGACATTTACAATAAAATAGACAGTTTTGGACCTAGCACATACCTTATTTATTAATGCTCAAAATTAAAAGTTTATGTACTGAATCAAAAGCTATTGTTAGGTCCAAACAGATTGTATCCAACAGTACAAGCGGCATTAATCCATAGTCTGTAGCATGCACCATGTTCATATACAAATTTAACAGATTATTGAAACCCTAGCTCCCTTGAATGAAACCATGCTGTAAAATATACAAATACAAATCTTTTTCTTTAAACACCTTCATTAAATTATCACTTAAGTAGGCAAACATACATTTATATAAAATAAAGAAAATTATTAACTTGTTCCCAGATAAATACATACAGTACACATATCACATTAAAATATACAAATCTTCTGGTAGATCATAAGGAAATAAACCTAATAAATCCTTTCCAAAACACTTGCCTGTTATAGATGATAAATTAATATGTCTGAAGTTGTCACAGTTATTCATTTTACTTCCCATTGGAGTAGGGGCCACAGTAGGCTGCCCTCAAAAATACTAAAATAAATCCTGAGGTCAGAATTCTGTGAAATAACTATGCAAGACAATGATGAATTTCTTTGTGTCTTAGTATTATCATAGTGAATAAGGCCATCTGGTCACTAGATGCATTTTCATCTTTTTTAAGTACTTTAGCTGCACTTGTTGTGGTTTCGTCATTTAGTTGAGCCTAACTCTTAATAACCTCAAGGATTTCAGCACGCCAGGCCTGTGTGTCAAAAAAAGGTTTCTTTTAGTTCTTTGCAAATTCATAACTCATTAATTTGATGATTATTGGGTATATGGTATATGTAATATATATTGTTATATGGTATGTTGGAGAAATGAGATACAGTTATAAAAATGTGTGTGTGTATATATATATATATATATATATATATATATAAAATGATCAGTCAAAACTTCAGCTATTTTTGGGCTCAAAAATAATGCCCACTCAGTATTTAAGTAAGTTAGCACAAGTTATTTATGATATTTCTTGCACTTACTTATAAGAACTAGTGGCTGACAGGCTTTAATAGACCTTACAGCAGCAAAAGGGTTGAAGAAACATCTGATATGATGTCAGTTTTCATTCTGTCCTCAACTATTGGGTTCGTATCCGAACTGTCGGATCCAACTTGACCGTTGCTAAAGCTTGCAGCAGCCAAATCTCTTGAGCTTCTCCCTTGCCCACAATGCGACTCCCCGAAATACCTCTGATCTCGTTTGCTGCTTCAAGTTATAACAGACATGGTCTAACATCTTTCTCAAGCTGTACGACTTAGATAACGTAAAATTATTTGTATTTTTGACTGTTTTTTTCTCTCCAATTCATTAAGTAATAATCTTTATCTTCAATCTCTTTTGTAGTACTATATTTCTTATTTTCTATAGTACTTGGTACTTCTTGGATACTACCATTAGTATCTCTCCTTCCTTATGACTCTGTCGGAAGCTTCCTTCCCTTACCCTCTTTTTCTCTCCTTCCATACAACTTTGTCGTATTACCATTGTTGGTATTCTCTTATTCTCTTCTTACTAGTTGAACAAAAAATCTTGGTTTGTCATACTTATTTTTCTCTGTATAATTTCTCATGACTTATAGTTGCTGCTGTTGTTGGCGTTATTATTGTCCGTTGCTCATTATGGCTGACAAACCTGCTGGGTTTAAAAAAATATACCAAGCGTGGACATAAATTGCCAGTTTCTGATGCAGACATGCTTTGTGTTTATTGCCTGGGCCCTCTTCATTTACAAGAGGATTGTTCATTTTGCCATGGCTTCAACACCCGCACTCTTACAAAACATAAAAAAAAATTGATTCTGAAAGGTCTCATTCCTTCATCCTTTGGAGAAGCTATATCTGAGTTGCCTAAACTTAAACCTTCTTCCTCAAAATCTTCTTCTTCTGACTCTTCAAGAAAGAGAAGTCAAAAGGATCCAATCTCAACCCCAGATCCGAAAAAATTAAGAGCGCAGAAGCATGCGGATTCATCAGGGCAGAATGTCTCAACACTACTGGATCAGACCCTGAAAAAATTGGATCAGAAACATGTCAAACTGCTGGATTCTACCCAGTCAGATCCAACAGTGACTGAAGTTATCGAGATGCCTTTGCTTCCACGCACCAGGCACTCTTCATCTGTAGAGCCAGCTCCTGACAGGCTGCTATCGCCTTTGTGAAAAAAAAAAAAAAAAAGACCAACATCTCCATCCATTCACTCTACTCATTCTCCCAGAAGCCTCACTGAAGAAGATGTGGAGAAAGTGGTAAGAAAGATCTTCTTGGCACCTGGGCAGATTGGTTTTCCTTTGGCCCCTGCCCCTCTGGGTCAGATTATCCATCCTCCACAACACCCCCCTTTGCAAATACCTCCTCTGACACCTTCTGTTGTTTTGGAGTCCCAGGATCCTAGCCGTCCGGATCTATCGGCCTCAGAGCTGATTATTTCCGTATCAGAGTGCTCTTGGAGATGAAGTCTGCAAGTCGGGTCCAGGGTGCAACATTTGACTCCAGAGTTTTCGGAGCTGTCTCTGTGCCTCGAAGCCTTGGCACTGGACGATTTGGCTTTGGCTTCCACCTCGTCTGTATTGCTATTGGAGTGGAAGGAAGCGACGATTCAGAAGATCGCCATCTCGGTTCAGAACCTTTTCTGTTCCTTTGAGCTCTGCCTTCGAGGCTGCGAAGAGAGTTTTCTGTGCCTCAGTAGATCTGACAGAGCCTTCCGTTCAGATCCTAGACATTCTAACTTTTTGTCACAGCGTCAAGAGCCTCTCCACTTCTCTCCACAGGGAAATCCAGGACCAAAGACCCACATTTCCTCTCAGGGAATTCTGATTTCCTCTTGCAGTACCTCCCCAAAGCATTCCACTGAGGAGGCACCCAGGAAAAGGTTGTGTAAGAGGAAGCAAGTAGACTCCTCACAGGAATTCATCACTGAAGACACAGATTTTGATGAAGGTGGAGGGTCCCACAGTCACTTCTTGAAGAGGTCTCATTTGGAGACATCCTGGAAATTCTTAGAGAGGCGGCTGGGCTGCCTCCAACCCTACATCTGAGGAATCTGTTCTCCTGGAAGCCTTTGGTATTGAACCCTCTACCTCCTGGGTAACTCCGCCCATGGATGAGCTCATTGATATGCTCTCTTGGCAGGCATGGAAGGAGCCTGAACTCCATAGAACCCATAACTCGGAGACCAGACAGGATAATGGCACCACCTGAGGACAGACAGTTCTGGCGGAAAGGGTTTCCTGTTGATGCCATAGTCATTGCAGCAGCCACAAAGAAAGAAGTTGCTGAGGAGAGTTTCATTATCCATCCCCCCAACAGGGAGTCGTGGATGATGGACAAATTGGGGAAGCGTGTCTTTGCTTCAACGACCTTTACACTAAGGTCACTGAACTATTTGACACACTTTATTAGACTTCAGAGGGATTTCACTAAGGAGTTGTCAAATACTCACACAGGAACAATTTCTGAAGAGGTTCAATATTCTGCAGTGTGTCAGCAACCCTACAGTCTATATCCAACTCTTTTGCGAGGTTAGTTTCCAATGTAACGAAAAGAACCTCAAACATAGCAGGTTCAGGCATTTCCTTGAGGAGACAGGCCTGGATGTACTTGTGTGATTTTACAGAGCCATTTAGCCTCTTTTGTCAGTGCTCCTTTTGATGGAACTACACTGTTTGGCCCTAAAGTAAAGGAAATGTTGTCCAGGTGTGTGAAAGATGGAAAGACCTTGTCTACCATGGGCATACGTTTTTCGGCTCCCCAAGGATCGTATTCCAGGAATCAGTGCAGCAGTCAGAAGATGTGGTTCAAAAAGTCTCAAGGTCCTTTCCAAGACTCATAGTACTGCCCTTCAAACTCACCATGGCCCCAGGGTGTTCACTAAATGCATGGCAGTAGTAGCAGCTCACCTCAGACTGCAGGAATTCCGGGTGTTTTCCTACCTGGACTACTGCCTCATTTCCACTCTGACCAGACATCAGCTCATACACGCAAGAGATCAGGTGCTCCAGACTTGCACTGTTCTGGGGATATCCATAAATTACAACAAATCACAACTACAGCCACCTCAGACATTGGAGTTTATAGGAGCACTTCTCAATACAAAATCTGCCATCGCTTCTCTTCCACCACACAAGAGTTCAGACAATAAGATCCCAAGTCAGAAGAATTATGGTGAGCATCTCAACTTCAGCCCATCTAGGCCTTTGGACTCTAGGCTTGATGGCTGCAGCAATAACTTTAATCTCATTAGCCAGGTTTTACATGCGGATTCTTCAGTAGATGCTGGCTACTAAATGTTCAGTCCTTTATCAATCAATGTCGTACTAGATAAGAATTACCCTGGCATGCAAAAGAGGTCTGAGTTGGTGGATTTAGTCTGGCCAAATACTTCAAAGACGCCCTTTCATTCCCCAACAGCCCAAGGCCATAGTGACCACAGAGACTTCCCAGAGAGGGTTGGGGAGAGCACTTGATTCCCTGAGGAGGTCAGTTTGTGCATAAATGTCCTGGAGATGAGAGCGGTGCTCTTGGCGTTGCAGGCATTTCAGGATGTTCTTCCCTCTGGGATGATTGCGATTCAAACAGACAACATGTCAGTTGTATGGTACATCAACAAACAAGGGGGGACCAAATCCTACCCATTGCTTTGAGAAGCTCTCAGGGTCTGGCAGTGGGCAATGTCTTCCATCTGCTTTCTATTAGCAACACACATTCCAGAGAAATCCAGCATGATAGCAGACAAACTGAGCAGGTACAGTCTATGAATGGTCCCTCAACGAAGCAGTGGCGGACGAGATTTTATGTCGATGGGGCCAGCCTTGCTGTGACCTCTTTGCCTCTCTATAAATAACAAGTACAGCAACTACTTTGCCCAAATCCCTCCTCAGGGGAAGTCACCAAAGGATGCTGTACTCCACGATAGGCCCTGGTCTTTTCTATCCTTATTCACTAATTCCATTGATTCTGAAATTTCAGCAGAAAGCTGCTAGGTCAAAGAGCAAATTAATCCACATTGCACCCTATTGAACTCAACAAATTTGTTTTCCCTTCCTTTGACCTCACCTTGTTCAACCACCATGGAACCTAGGTCCGACTCTGGACCTCCTGTCTCATCCGACAGGTATGACACATCCAGACATACCAAACTTCAAGCTGACTGCTTGGATTTTCCAATTTCATTAACAGCCAGACAATCCATGCTCTGTTCACCTGTTTGCCACATAATTTTATCTTCCTGTAAACCCTTGACAAGAAAAATATATTCCAGTAAATGGAAAAGGTTCATTATTTAGTCACAACAGCACAGTTTTGACCCCTTTTCAGCCCCTATCAATTGCATTTTGGACTTTCTAGCACACTTATTTCTAAACGGTGCTAGTTCTTTAACCATTAAAGTGTAATTGGCAGCAATTTTCATTTATCACATTGGATTTAATGACTTCTCTATAGCTTCTCACAAGTTGAGCAAGGCTTTCTTAAAGGGTACTTTCCTCCTAAGGCCTCCTTTTAAAAATCCAACCCTTCCATGGATTTAAATCTGATGCTGCAGTGTCTCACACAATCCCCTTTTGAACCAGTCTTGGTTACCCTTACTTTAGTAAGAACAGTTTATGAGATTCATGCGTCATCTTCTAAACCTCCATACTTAATTATCCACAAAGATAGAGTGACCTTACCTGCTAATCCGTCCCTTCTGCCGAAGGTGGTGTCAGAATCCAATATTAATCAAGCTATTAACTTACCAGTATTCTTTTCTAAGTTTACCAACAAAGGAGAATATGTCTTGTATTCACTGGATGTTCATAGGCAGTTATGCTTCTATTTGCATAGGACCGAGAAAATCAGAAAAGGTGACCGATCCCTGAATCAACTTCGGGAAGACCAGTTTCTAAGATTACGTTATCAAAGTAGTTGACAAATTGCATATCTTTCGTTTGTACTAAAGTTGGCATTACTCTTCCACATTCCTTGAAAGCAGACTCCACTAGATCTGTGGCCACTTCCACAGCTTTTCAACCAAGAATGTCCATGGATGATATGTGCAGTTGCAACTTGGGCTGCTTCCCATACCTTTGTCACTCATTACAACTCTAGTCTCCAGAGGTAGGGCATCATTTGGTTCTGTGGTGTGCAAGAATATCATTCTTGAGTCCACCCTGGAAACGGTTAGCTAGGGACTCTGTCCCAGTAGTTGAGGATGGAATGAAAACTGACAACATCAGATAAAGAAAATGTTCTTCGTGTTTCACTGTTGCAGTCATCACATTTGGGTTATCTCCCTGCAGGTAGCCCTCAGCCAGCCTGAATACCAGAGTCTTGGGATTTCGGCATCGGATGCTGTCACTTCTTCCATGATGTCAGGTCGTCATGGGTAAAAAAAAACATGCAGCCGACGCCATTACATCAGTCTTTCTTAACATGTGGTGCCCGAAGCAGAAGCGGCTTGCAAGTGCCCGTTGGCCGACTCCTGAAATTTTCATTCCGAGTTTCAGACCTGAAGTCTTCTAAAAGATAAGTACCCCGTTGGGGATCCTTTTTTCTTGCTCTAACCGATGTCAGAAAAAAATAATAATTGTCTTGCCTGTGGAAAGCAAATACCTCATAGAGATTTCCATTCTTACTGCATCACCTGTTTAGGCCCAGACCAAGATGTCCCTTGCTGTCGGTTTTGTGCCTTGTTCAACGCACAAACTAGCCGTTGTCAGGCAATTTTTGTAGCTAAATACTTTCTGTCATGATCTCTGTACTCTGATTTGGTGTCAGTAAGCCATCCGACTACCAATCTTCTGAAAAAACGTAAGGATAAAGACAGAGACAGACCGGATAGGTTCAAAACTGCCGACGACGCTATCGTTCAGCTAGTCGTCAGTCCGCCAGTACTCAGTGAGGTGCTTTCGCAGCCCCTGATACCCACTTCTACAGATTCGCAGGCCTCTACTGAAACCCATTTGGAGTCCGGTATGATGCGAGATGCTTCTTCGACTATGGAACCTGTAGATGTCTCTACCTTGGATGGGTCTGGAGCCGCTGTGCAGGCACTGGCTTCTGAGGGAGTATTCAGGCCTACCGATTTTCATATTAAACCGACGACTTAGTTTCAAGCCAAATGTACTGAATTTCTCAGACCTAAACTTTGCACTACACCTAGGAAACCAAGGACCAAAGCACATTCTCAGGCCCACAGGCCACAAAAACAAATTATTAGAATGGCTGAAGACCTTATTACCTTAATTAGGGGAAGCCAGCCTTCCCCCTCAAAGAGACCTAGAACTGATGTTCCTTCTGATTCTTCTGATCAGGAATCTGATATCTCTGTTCCTTCTGATTACCAGGACATACCCTTATCTACCTATGAGGATTCTGATGCAGAGGAGTTCATTCCCTGTACTTCCCCTGCAGAAGAGTTTTCTTTTGGTGAAACCCTGCATACCCTTAGGGAGCATTTCCGCTGGGAAAGCCAGGACTACTCTCAATCCAAAAAGAGACTCAGGAAATTTTTAAACCTGCCTCAGCACAGGCCTCTAGCTATCCCTCCTGTTCTGGAAATTGTATATGATGTTTTCTTGGAATCCAGCCTTACCCTGGATACTTTGCCTCCAGCTCCCAGGAAACCTGACGACAGGTACTGTAGAGTACCTGACTCTCACAAATTCCTTTTCAAGAATCCTACTGCGGATCCAGAGACCATTTCCCAAGGACCAAAAGGCGTTAAGGCTACTACTGCCAAGAATCCTACCCCTTCTGACAGAAATTCTAGGGCTTTAGACAGATGGGGTAAGGAGGTATGCACCTCTGCTACTTTGGCCATTAGGGCATTAAATTGCCAGTTTCATATGCTAAAGTATCAGCAGCATATTATGGGGATAATTAAACAGAAAATGATGTTGATTCCTGACTGTGCAGAACACAAAGATTTACAAGAGTTAATGCATTCTGCTGACCAAGTTGGTAAACATACTTTGCAGTGTGGTTTTAATGCTTCAGAAGCATCTTCTAGGGCTGCCATTACTGGGTCTGTTCTTAGAAGGCATGCTTGGCTTAAGGAACAAAACTTGCCAGATCATGTCAAAGCAAAATTACTGGATGCACCCTTAAACCAAGAGTGCCTGTTTGGCAATAAAGCAGAAGAAGTTCTCAAAAGGACTGAGGAGAAAGCTAAATCTGTGCAAACTATTAAATATTTCTTACAGGTACAGCCACCTAGATTTAGTAGGCATTGGCCTTCAAAGAACTGGTCCTTTCCAGTCCCTTCCAGGCCTTCTCGTCCAAACCCAGGGGCAGCAGACCACCAAGACTTCAGTCTCATGTTATGCACAGATCTAAGCAGTGGGGTGCTCCCACGTCCAAAACAGGGCGTAGTAAGCCACCCCCCTAAGGTAAACTTGCACAATGACTTATCCTCAACTCTCCCAAGCCTTGCTCAAGTACTTGCACCTTTAGGAAGAAAACTCGTCCTGCATGCAAAAAACTGGGAATACATTAACCCAAAGCAGATGCACCTGCATATCAATCAAAAATAAATGTTAGCTGTACAGAATGCTCTGACAGCCTTCAAAGGCTTTATTCTTCCAGGACAACTATTGGTAAAGACAGACAACACCACAGTTATGTGGTACATAAGCAGGGGGTACCACATTCCTACCCACTCTGCAGACCAGCCATGGCTCTGTGGAACACAGCATTGAGCAACCAAGTGCACCTACAAGCTCAATTCCTGCCAGGCAAACTAAATTCACTGGCAGATGACTTAAGCAGAAATCTCATAGACCCACATGAATGGAAACTGGAACCCAAAATATTCAAACATTTGGGGAACAGATGGGGGACACCAGAGGTGGACCTGTTTGCTTCCCCTCAGAACTATCAATTGAACAAATACTGCACCAGAACTCCCCACAGCCAAGCTTGGAAGGTGGATGCCCTGTCCTTTTCCTGGGAAAACCTCTCAGTCTATGCCTTTCCACCTCTGCCTCTCCTCTTGAAGGTTCTACTAAAGATCAAACAGGACAAGCCAAGGGCAATCCTGATTGCACCAGACTGGCCACGCCAGCACTGGTATCCTCTTTTGCTCAGTCTGACAGTGCTACAACCATGGCACCTGCCTCAGACCCCTTCCCTGCTGTCCCAGCAGGGGGGCCAAATTCTGCACCCTCAGCTTCAGACCCTGAACCTTGCAGCCTGGCTAATCCCCTTAACTCACCTCTAGCAACCCTCAGTAAGCAGGTGCTGGATGTCATTCTTGAGGCAAGGAGGCCTAGTACCAGAAAATCCTATTCAAAAAAGTAGAAAAGGTACTGTTCCTGGAGCCAGTCTCAAGGGATGGGCACAACTGTGCCCAGCTTACCTCATGTACTAGATTACTTAACAGAAATGCTCCACAAGGGCCTATCCTTCTCTTCAATTAAGATACGTGCCTCTGCCATCTCAGCTCATTATAATACTGAGCCACCCCTCTTTTCTCATCCTGTGGTAAAACAGTTCCTTAGAGGGGCCAAAAATGTAAGACCCCCCCCAGGAGAGCTCCCACTCAAGCCTGGGACCTTAACTTTGTACTGGAAAAACTTACACTCCCACCCCCCTTTGAACCTGCTGCTACAGCAGAGTTGAAATTCCTCTCATGGAAAACAGCTTTACTTCTAGCCATCACTTCAGCGAGAAGAGTGTCTGAACTGCAGGCCCTTATGGCAGTGAAACCCTTAATTATTTTACATGCGGACAGGGTTTCCGTCAGGACTAACTCATCTTTTATGCCAAGGTGGTGTCTAGTGTGGCTTTAAACCAGTCCATTAATTTGCCTAATTTTTTCCCTAATCTTCAAAATAAAGGGGAAAGGATACTGCATTCTGTAGACGTGCACAGACAACTTAGATTCTATTTGGACAGGACTAAGTCTCTCAGAAAATCTGACCAGCTTCTAGTCAGCTTTGCTGCAGGGGCAGAGGGGAAGGCCATTTCAAAGCAAACCATATCTAAATGGATAGCACACTGCATCCATTTCTGCTACAAGCACCATGGAAAACCTACTCCACAGGGGATAAAACACATTCCACTAGGGCTACAGCTACCTCTACTGCATTTCTCGGAGGAATCCCTACCAGGGACATCCTGGAAGCTGCGACCTGGAGCTCTGTACACACTTTCACCAAGCATTACCACTTGCCTATCTTTTCTAAATCCAGAGTTGGATTTGCCACAGCAATCTTACAGGGCCTGATTGCCAGGCCTAATGCTTCTTAATCTACATCCACCCTTCCTTAGCTTTGGGAATCAACCCAAATGTGATGACTGCAACAGTGAAACATGAAGAACATAGTACAGTTGTGTACACTTTCCATAAATGTAGATGTTCGAGTGTATTCACTGTTGCAGTCTTGGTTGCCCTCCCTCCAGCCCCCTGATTGTCTTTGCTTTCAACTATCCTTTTTAGTTTGGCATATCTTATACTATGTGTATTTGCTTTTTGCTGGGGATGTTCCACACCATATAATTGCTTCCTATTTTGGGGAGCACCTGACATCTGGGGCAAGAAAAACTGATGTAATGGTGTCAGCTGCATGTTTTATACCCCTGACGACTTGACATCATGGAAGAAGCGACAGCATCCGAAGCAGAAATCCCAAGACTTTGGTATTCAGGCCGGCTGAGGACTACCTGCAGGCAGATAACCCAAATGTGATGACTGCAACAGTGAATACACTCAAACATCTACATTTATGGTAAGTGTACACAACTGTACTTTATGTACTCACCATAACGTTCCATCTGTGTTGTCTATTTTCATTCTTCCTCAACTCCCCTGACACCAACCCCCATCCTAAGACTTCTGGAGGAACAAGTGTTTACAGGATCCCTGCATACTTGTTTTTTTACATATGACTTCTAGGTGGGTCTATATTATATTAGCGAATGCACTAAATTGCAAGCACTATATAATCGACCCCCTGTACCCGAAAATGGAAAATGTCAAACACACGGATCAGCAATTTTTTTCCCCAGGGAAAAAATCGCTGATCCGTTAAAAAAAAATACAAATACAAAATAAAGTAGGGGGACTTCGCCCCCACACACCCCCTACTTAAATATACCAACTCCGAGATTGCACCACAGTGGAGGAAATGGCAAAGTCCCGAAAATGGCCAAGTGATTTTTTTCACTAGGAAAAAAAATTGCTGTTTTGTGCTTTCGGCATTTTGCCATTTCGCATAATCATGCTCGACGAAACAGCGTTAACAAATTTAAGCGTGCGCTTAAATAATAGGAGCCCTTCTAGGTATGGCTTCTCCATTAGCCTCTTTCATCTTTTACTCTCTGTTAAGCAGCAAACAAGATCTGAGGTATTTGGGGAGGTGCATTGTGGGTAAGGGAGAAGCTCAAGAGATTTGGTTGCCGTGAGCTTTAGCAACAGCTGACTTTGAATCCAGTGGTTCGGATCCAAACCTAGTAGTTGATGAAGAATGAAAATGGACAATACAGATGGAACATTATGGTGAATACATAACTTCTTTTTCTGAGAACCCTTCCTGACAGAAAGGAAAGCAGGTCCCTAGACAGAGTTTGAAAGACTTTATACATCTGCTATTCTAGATGTCAGCTCCATTAACTTTCAGATCCCACATGGTGCAGTTCCACAATGATATTAATCAAGTGGAAGAAAATCCAGGATACTGCTTTATGGGAGAAGATAACAGAGATCAGTCTGCAGATAAGGTGAGAGTCATGTGATTACAACTCTGTAGATACCAGCTTCAGAACAACTGCTTCCATCACAATTTTATACAGGATTCTAGCTGTATGCTTACTATAACAATTGATCAGTAAGAGCAAGGTCCGTCTTTAGTGACCACTGGTACTGATGACACAGGCATCAAGGCAGCTTTTCCTGTCCACCAGTGACACATCCCCATTTCCATATGCATCATTCTCTCTATCCATTTCTGCAATGAACTCAAAATTTGAAGTAGAAAAACAAGAAGAAAGAAAGGCAAGAGAAAGGCTGAGGAGAAAAAACACAAAGCAGTGTTGGAGGGTTGGGATGTTACTGAAGTTACATTTATCTTGCAGATCTATCAATATGGAAAGAGCATAACTTTCATACCTAAGCAGAGTTCATCTTTGCTAACCACTAGTGCAGAGTATTTAGCTGGCAAACTTTAGTGGTTTATCTCAAGAGAACATACTTCTGATGACTGTAGATCTTTTGAACTTGAAAATATGTTCTGCTTGTTGTATGGAAGACAAGTTGCCACAGCAAGGTTTCACACAGTGGCCTGTTACCCCGTTTCCTTCACTAGGTCCTGTTCCATATTTCCACCAGACTTCTTTGTGATAGTACCCTATTCCTTTTCACAATCCTTCCTGTCCCCATAATTTCCTCCTTTTTCTCAGTTCCCACTTCATGGCTTTTTCTTCTTGAAGAAGTTTGCCACTTGGCTGAGCTTACTTCTTCTTTTCCTGTTTTCCTCATCTGCTGCATAATATTAACATTTACAGTTTAGTTTGACTTTTGTGGCATGCCATATTCTCCCTTCTGTTTGGGCAACCTTAAATTATTCTTAGCTTCCTTCGGTCCTTCCCCTTTTTAACTCACTCCTCCAATTGCTTTTGCATTCTCATTAATGCTGTCTCTTCTGTGTCAACCTGTGGGCTTCTTAGGTCATGTAAGATTATTGGGTTAACCATCTTGTCAGCTATTTTAATCCACCCTAACAGTGCAAATGAGATCTTGTCCTTTATTTACTACATCCAGCAATTTCTTCCTCTGACTTCTGTGATATTCACTAATTGTGTCTGCTACTTTGCTCTCATTTGTATGCAGAAATGTTTTGCATATTTTACCTTTTGATCTCCCGTGCATCCCATTGGCTTGTACTCATCCCATTTATAACTAATATCATCATTTTTTGTTGCATCTCAGACCTAGAACCATTTCATACCTGTTGAATATAGGTAAGGCTTTTATTAGTACTTCCTGTGTGTCTGTGGATAATAGCATGCGACTGTCTATGCACATCAAAAAATGGAATGTTGCTGTCCTGTCTGTTTTCAGAACTTTTAGCTCTCTCCTGATCTCAGTTACTAATTCCTGTATTGCTAGGGTGAATAGACCTGAGGATAGAGAGCAGCCTTCTGTCTTACCCCTCTCTGCCACCTGCCTTATCAGATACTCTCTCATTCAATATAACTTTTAACACTAGATGTTGTAAATCTCTCTCTTCCATGCAACATGTTTGTCTCCCACCCACTCTTCCTTAGTACCTCCCACAAGAAGCTCTAGCCTAATTAATCATACACTTTTTGAAGATCAAAAAAATACCACCACCCTTTTCCCTCCTCTTTATGTTCATTGCCAGACACACAATCAGTCAAACTCTACCTACCTGTTCTGTACAAAGCTGTTTTTGGTCCCCTGTCCCCTCCCCCACACACATAATTCTTGCTGTCCTGGCCCTCAGTGCCCCACTTCCACACAGGGTCTGCTAGCTAGTCTCCTACCCCCAAAACTTACTCCGGAACTAATGTGGCTGGTCATGGATCCTAAGGGCATCATGTAAGCTCAACTGTCTTTGCTTCCATCTGCAGAGGGTTCTTTTGTATGCCCTACCCACTACCCTATCCTCACCCCCATCATTTAATGACCACATCTGAGAGTAACCCCTCTGTGAACCATGCCTCCTCCTCAAGGAGCATCATTGACAAGCATCCTCCCTCCAAGGATGGGCACATCCATTCCTCTCTCTCACTCCGTCAGCCGCCTGAGCCGCTAATTGAACCCTAATCAGCTGGGCCATACTCAGAGCTTTACTTGCAGATCTATTTTGTCCTTCTAGTATTATTTTTGGTAGCATTTTCCACCAAAATCTTAACCAGTATATTAATGTCTGCATTAAGTAGTGATGTTGGTCTATAGCTCCCTGCTTCTGTCTCATCTGTCTACTCTTATAGTAAGACCATGGAACCCTTGCTGTTCTCATTGAGGTTGAGTTCTCTCCTGTCTGCCCTATTCGTGTGTTACTTACACAGTACCTAGAATGTTCTTTCCCCGTTTATAAAATTCCAGAGAGAGCTCATTTCAATCTCCTGCCTCCCTTTCATTCATCCTGTATGTAGTTCTTATGACTTCTTTTAACATCTCTGCATCTAATTTCATTCTTTGTTCCTCATCTTTTTGATTGACCCGCCCCCCACCACACATGTGATCTACTTGATTCTCCTGTTCCTGGCCGTTGTATAATGTGTAGTCAAAATTTCTGAGGACTTGTTTTATTGTCTTCATCAATCATATGTCCTGTATCATCCCTGACTTTGGCCACTTCTCTTCTCCTTGTAATACATGTCAGGATATCTTTTGGCTGCCTGTCCTAATACTCAGCAGTAATTCTTCCAGTACTAATTTTCCACCGCCACCCCTGTCATGGTTTAACCTCCATGTCTGCCTTTTATACCAACTCCTTTATGTAAGGTTCTGTTTCTCTCCTTCATTCACCTATATCTCATTTTTCTATTTTCTGTTGCCCTTCCACTTCCATTATTTTACCCCAACTGTTGCCCTGACTCCATCTTACCGGTGTTTCTTTAGCAAGTCTACATCCCTCTCATTTTCCCCTACTGTCTGTCAAACTCTTTTATAATTCCATTCTTGATTCCTACTTACTACACTTGTAGTTTATTAATCTTCACCCCAATCCTTGCTGAAGCCTGTCTATCCATCTTTTATTAAATTTTACATTGGCATGGTTTGAGAAATACCTTTTCTTTATCTCCACCTCTCCACCTTTTACATGATCTCATGTTCCTAGGAATCTGTCTAACCTGGCTTGCACAAGGCAGTTCCTTATAAAAATTTACTTTTTTTTTGCCTGTTCATATGCCTTTTCTCTTCATATGTCCTCCCAACACTCCCCCTATCATATTCTTCCTCAAGACCATCATTCTGTGAGTATACTCTTTCTCTTGATCAGCTTGTCCTTTTGTAGTTGCATTGTTCCATTGAAATCCTCCCATAAGTTCTTTGCTGTCCCTTCTTACCTGCCCCCAGTTCTTATAGATGTTGCTGTAGAATTCACCATCTTCTTTATGAGGGGTGAGTCTGTTTACTGTTGTCCACCATGTTCTCTTCATATGGTCCACTTTATCTCACTTGTTCTGTGATAACCTGTAATCCACCTTTGAAAACAATTGCCACCCCTCAAGCCTTGTGATTACATTCACCTTTAGGGTACTATTTGTGTGTTAAGTCTTCTCCTGATTTTGTTTCTTGCAACAACAGTATTTTTCTCTCATATCTGTCAAGTCTGCTGTTCACCTTTCTGTTAACTGCAATTGGACCCTTCCTGTTTTGTATGTAACTGGCCTTATTTACTCTCTTTCCCTAGTCTTTTTTTCACCATCCTCGTTTCTCCCCTTTACAGAACCACTGATCTCCTTGTAGGTGCTTGTTCTGAGTAAAACCTTGCATTCCTTAGATTTTGAATATCCTAGCACTTCGTTCCAGAGTTCATTGTGTCTCTTTGCATTGTTGGAGGTCCCACTGTGGATCTAGGCCTGTGACTATGCATCCAATGTCCCCATTCCCCAAGGTTCTTGAGTCCTTGTGTGACATGTCTGTGTGTATCACTGTATTATATATTCCCTTGCACTGCTTTATTCCACTTTCTGCAAACCTATACCTCTTCCTCTGGGCCTTTCTTCCTTAGGAGCAGAAATTTATTTACCTGTCCTTTCTGCCAACCCCCCCCCCCCCCCCAATATCAGTTACCTAGTTTTATTTACTTATTTATTTACTTACTTTTTTTACATATATGTTTGTGTAAAGAGATAGTCCAACTGGGTTGAATGTGTCTTTTTAGTGGAGTTCCAGGAGAAAAGCTCCACAAGTACAGACGCACATGTGTACATACATATGTATATGTTTGAAAGTTAACAGAGGTAATGTGTTACAAAGCATATATATTAAATCCATGCATGCACACATGTAGTTGATGCAGATGCAGACAAAGGTACAGCAGTTGCATAGACACTGATGGTTTCAGAATGTTATTGGTAATCAAGGTGAGTGGTTTCATACGAAATGTTATAGAACACAGAGGTATACAGTATAAGGATGGGGTGATATTATAAGGTTGACCGAGTCGTAAAGTGTGGTAAGGGATGGTTGGGAAAGGATAGATAGGAGTAGCTGAGAGCACATGAAGTAGAGTGAGGTAGAAAGTCAAATTTATAGTTAGAAAACATTTGAAGATGTTAGAGGGAAACTTGTGGTTTTAGTACTCAGAAGAACTAAAGAGTGGATAGGCTGATGCTGGTCTCTAAATTTGAAGAGTGGGAAGTGGATGATGTGAAAAGAGTAGATGATGTATGAAGGTTATCTTACAGGTGTAATGCAGTACAGCATAACCCAGTGCTGGTGTTTACAGGAATGTTCTGAATGCATAAAACACCCTCCCACCCTCCTTATACTCATCATTCACAGTGTTTTCTCTCTTTGTATGTATCTTTGTCTTGAAAGTCTGGGTATCCTTAGGCATATATGCATACACACGTATATGGTTTTATAACAGTTGAAATGCAAAAGCATTGAAACATGAAATATCATTGCTTTAATTTTGAAAAAAAAATGTACAGAATATCAACACTAGCAAAAACAAAAAAACAAAACAAAAGGGAAATGGTTTTGTGTGTCAAACCCCTAACCGAAGCCCTGCCAGTACTTTTGAGCCCAAATTTATCTGAATAGTGGTAGTGTTACAGAAAGAATAAAGAAAAAATATATATAAAGAGCAAGGTAAAGTTTAGGGTTGGGGTTAGGGGCAGGTATGTATGGTAGTATAATGCTAGTTAACATACATAAGCATTTAAGCCTATTACAGTGCATTCAATGGTTAGGAATACTGTAGCTGTAAACATTAGCAGTTTGACACAGTTTGCAAAGTAAAACAACAGTTTGAAACAATGCACAAGACTGCAACCAAACCCTAGTGACACCTGCAGGTGTTTTTCTAAGATTATCCTAGTGACCACCTGTAGGTGTCTAGTATTACCTGCTCATATTTGCTTGAATAATTCCCAAACCACATTACATGCAAGCTATTAAAAGATTTTGTCTTAAATGGAAAAAAACAGCTATGGTGATACTTGACCTCTAGCAAGTGTAGATAAAGTGATGGTAAATATTGTTATTTCATACTGTTTGTTTACATTGTCAACCAAGCAGCAACAACAGAAGTGTTTAGTTTCACATGAAAGCTCAACATTAGATGAATAAAATATCCCTGACAGTATGTGGATAGCTTAAATGTTTACTGAGATGTTCTAATTTATTTACAAGCATTTCGAAAGTTAATATTTGTCATTTTTTTTGTAATGTATAAGGACCAGTTTTAGACTTAGAATCTAATGAATGAGGAAGATGATTTTTGCAGAGAATTTGTCATTTACATTTCTTTAGCAGCAAATTTCTAAAGATGTGGACATTTGCTTAAATTATGAGAGCATAACTTGATTTTGTTAAAATGCAGCCATTGGAGGTTGGAGTACATACTTACAGAGCTCTACTGGAGAGAATAAGTTAAAGCATTCTAGTGTTGTTGACCAATTTAAACAAATATTGTCCATCATCTCCATGTCTATTCATGTGGCCAAGCATTATCGCTGTTCCCATTACATAGATCCAAACAAGCACATAACTGTTGCAACATCCCATTGGTTGGTCTCTTGTTTCCTGTATTTATTTCTGTTCCACTGCTATAAATTCTTCACTCTTGCAATCCAATGACTGCAGCAGCCCTTATAGCTATCCATTGCTGACTAAGCCGAAGTAAACATCTGACTATCGCCCTGTTGAAAAAACATCTTTTAAAATTGTTGAAAATTATTACTTTTATCTTTTGCCACAGACTGTCTTTACAGCTGCCAAAAACTGCACTTGCTGCTGTATGACTGTCTCTGAGAAATAATAATCCATTTATACAGGTTAGCTTTCAACAGTTACTCTCTTAGAAGGTCGCCAAAGCTGTGGCATGACCTGCTGTTTCTTATACCAAGTCACAAACTGTACAAAAATCTCTCAGTCATAGGCTCTGCTCTCTACTAGTGATGATAATTTGCATGCTTTTGCAGTGCCTTGCAGCCTTTAAGAAAATGTATTCCTTTGTACCATCATGGTTTTCACAAATTCCAAGCAGTCAAATCCTTCCTTATCTTGGTGCAGACATTTTCTTCTTGCTTTGACCTCCAATGTAACCATCTTCTGTTCTGTACAGAATATTTGACTGCTTAATTCCATTAAATTATGTGGTGCATCCATCACTGTTTGTTGAAACTGCATCATGGCATCACATTTTTGTTTCTGAATCTCACTAGAATCATCCGCTGATGACTCAGGCTACATAATGTAATGGCTCAAAAGTTTAAACACCACTTTCAGCTGCTGTCTAACTGCTTCCAAGGCATGTTTTCCACATCTTCATAGGTAGGTACTAGGCTGTCGGCCCAAGGGCCTAAGTAAGCCTTGCCAACAAGGTTCCCTGGCTTACGCCACCCAAGAAAGTTAATTTCCTGTGCCCCTGTCGGGCAGAGCCACAGAAGTGATCCCCGGGGTGTATTTCTCATTTCCCATCCACTCATCAAGATTTTTCTTGAAGAGTGCTAATAAGGAGCTTTGCTTGACATAGATGGGTAGTTTGTTCCAGAGTATAGGAAGTCTCTGGGACAGGAATCTATCCCTCCAGCATGTCCTGTTTATTGTGGTGACAAGGTTTAGGTCCCTAGAGCATGTAGCTCGGAGGGATTGGGATTTCTTTAGGTGTAGCATGTCCAATAGCACTGGGTTTAACTTAGCTTTATATGTTAGACAGAGATCCCCTCGGAGTAGGCAATATGCTACAGAATAAAGCTGGAGTTTTTTGAGACGGTCAGTGTAAGGCATCTGTTTGAGGCCAGTAATCCTCTTTGTGATGCACTTCTCTGGCCTTTCCAGCTGCTGCAGATGTCTTTGTGAGGTACATTCCAAAAAGGGCATTGCACTCTATAATGGGTCTAATGAGTGCTGAGTAGAGGGGAACAATGACCTCTTTTTTCCTGGATGAGAACCCTTTTGTGATGAGGTGTGCCACATAGGATTTCCTGACTACTGTGGCAATGTGATTATCAAAGGAGAGACTACTGTCTACCTGGGTCCCAAGGTCTCTTATCACACATTCAGCGTTAAGTAGACTACCGTTTATGTGGTAGTTCATGGGTACAGAGTTTTTACCAAAGGGGATGACAATGCACTTTTTGGCATTGAGCTTGAGGCCATGCCTCTGACACCAGGCATCTGTCTCAGTGAGGCCCTTCTGTAGGATGTCCACATCATTTGGGGACTCGACTATGGCTCCTAGTTTGCAGTCATCTACAAACTTCATTAGCCAGAGGCCTTCTATGTTAGCCTGTATTTCAGAGAAGTAGATACCAAACAGGAGAAGTCCCAGGACTGAACCCTTTGGTACTCCACTTGTCACTGGTTTGAAGTCAGATTTGGAGTCTGCAACTTTTACAGTGTGGGTTCTATCAGTGAGCCAGCTGACAACCCATCTTGTGATGTAGGGATTTATGCCTAGTTTAGTGAGTTTAGCTATAATTCCAGAATGGGGGATGGTATCGAAAGCCCTGGCGAGGTCAAGATAGGCTGTGTGAACCACCTTACCCTCGTCTACGGTTTTGGTAACTGCCTCTAAGAAGTCGATCAGGATCAGAAGGCATGATCTGCCTTTCACAAACTCGAACTGGGTGGGGTCCAGAGTTTGGAGGTTACCAATGTCTTTGTTTATGAGTTCCATGATGATACGTTTCATGGCCTTGCAGACCAGGCTTGTCATGCTAATAGGGCGATAGCTCCCAGGATCAGTGGTGGCTCCCCCTTTGTGGAGTGGGATAACTGCTGCTGTGCACCATTCAGTGGGCACAAAGCCTGACATGAGACTATGGTTGAACATGGTGCTTAGGTGGGAGGCCAGTTCGTTCTGAAATTCATGTAAAACACAGCCTGGGATGTTGTCTGGTCCCATAGATGCTGTATTTTTGGTTTTAGAGAGTGCAGCTTTTACCTGCATAGATGTGATTACAGGGACTCTGCATTCTTCCTTTATAGATATGGGCTCTTTAGGGGGTGAGAGGGGGTAAAGTTAGCACTGAACCTATCTGCCAGGATGTTGGCAATATCAGTTGGTTCTGTAATTTTCGTGCCATTGTGCTGTAACTCAGAGCAGATCTTGGTGTTGCCATTGAGATTCTTGACATAGCTATAGAATGCTTTGTGGTTGTCCTTAGAATCAGTGGCAATTTTGTTTTCTTAGCTAGCTTTGGAGCATCTTATAAGGGATCTCAGCTTCTTACTGAGGCTGACCAGGGAGCTCCTCCACTCATGGGATTTTAATCTCTTTTGCAACAGTTTCTTCCTTCTGTTGTAGAGTTTGTTTATGGCAGGGGAACTCCAGATTGGCTTACTTTTTTTGGAGGATACTGTCATGGTTACGTTTGGGATAGTACAATCCATGCACTCATGTAAGTGCTTATAGAGTGCATTTGTGTAGGATTCAGCAGTCGTAACTGTATTGTCCATCTGCATGGGTGTCATAAAGTTCGCCACTTCTGTCTTATGAAGCATAAAGTTGGCTTTGGAGAATTTTTTTACCATGGTTTCCTTAATGGGGGGCGGGATGCGGAGATCTAGGGTGATTAACTTATGGTCGGATCTGACCAACGAGGAGTTGACTTCAGGTGTGGTATGACTAGGTCTGGGATATTGTTGCCCCTGGTGGGGGTGTGGATAAGTTGATCCAGGGCATTGGAATTTATGAATTCTAGAAAGTGTTGAGCGAAGGAGTTGGTAGATGAGTAGTTTTCCCAGTTAATGGTGGGGTAGTTGAAATTGCTCATTATTAGGGTGTTTGGTTGAACCCTAATATTTTCCAGTATATCAAGAAAAGATGAGTGGGAATCCTGGAGCATGGTAGAGGATCTGTAGCAAGCTACAATGTGGATTGCAGTTGTCCCCAGAGTTAGTTGCACTTGGCTAACCTCAGATGCATTATGCTGCGCAGCTAGCTTGGAGGTGTGGATATCCTTAATGAATATGGCTAGAATTGCCCAACATCCTCAAATTTAACCAACTTACAGAGGCATTCAAAATCATAAAACACCCTGAAAAAACTCCCTCACTGAACAATATACTTACCCCCTACTCTAATCTAACATCCCTAAGGTCATCCAAAAGTATTCAAGTATTAACTATTAAATCTACTAACTCGGGTGGTGATGCACTGTACGCCAATTCCATTGGCAAAACTGGAATGCTCTCCCAACAACCCTAGACTTATACCCACTCTCCACCAATTCAAAATACAACTTCGAACTCTATTAAAATCTCAATGGCTATGTCCATGCTCTAATCCAGACTAATAGCTCAGGCTCCCAACTCAACCCGGCCTACATAGGCCTCCATCCAGCCCTTAACTTAAGGGTCCACTATTAAGCCCTAATTACTCATCTTTACTAACTTATATCACTAATTGAATTTTTCTTTTTACCTACAGTTATATTTTTGTATTTTTAATGTTGCCTGTCTCAATTTCCTAGCTTATGTCACTATATTTTTATATTTTATATTTTTTATGTACCTCTGTGCTTTGGAGCTTTTCTCCCCGGGTCTCCACTGAAAATGGATATGTATCCAGTTGGACTAACCCGGTCAACAAATGTAAAATAAATAAAATAAATAAATAAAATAAATAAAATATGGACACACCTCCGCCTTTGGTGTTCTGGTCCAGGTTAGATGGCTGAAAAGTGTGCTATGCGTTGTAGCCCGGTAATGCAGCGGTGCTCTCTAGAGCCTTGAACCAGGTCTCAGTCACTGCACATATATCGATGTTCTCCATTTTAAGGAGTGCCTCGAGTGAGTGCATTTTGAGATTTAGACCTCTAGCATCAAGTAGCATTACCCTCAGTTTTTGCTTGCCTGTTCCTGTTATGGTGGTGAATTTGCCATTTGGATCTTTCCTAAAAAAGGCACTATAGAGGTGGCAAGACCCTTAGCCAGTATCCAGAATCCCAGCGGCGACAGGTGCAAGCCATCTCTGGCAAAGCATTGTGGTCTGTCGGCCATGTCGTCACAGGCAGGCAGATACTGGATCCCCTTAGAATGACATCTGCTTTTCATAACCTCCTAACCATTTGTTGATTACTTTCCTCACCAGGCTGTCCATACAGCAATATATTTAGCTGCATCCCCCACAGGAAGGTGAACCAGTATCAGTTGCTCGCTGTCAGCCTTGCCCCGCCAAGCTCCTCCAGCTCCCAGGCTGCTAGTCAGATTCAGGTTATCTGGGTCTTAGTCAGATCTTTTTCCCTCAATACCACACAGCTGGGGAAAGAAAGCAAAGTATTAAAAATAAAGGAGAATTAATGAATGTAGAGTAAGCTTCACTGGCAGTAGTTAAGGTTAGTATGTCACACTTTTTGCCCAGGTTTGAGTTCCCCTTCCATAACTGACAGGCCAGAACCAAAAGACTGACTTTAAGGTATTAAATGAGTTATTGTAAAATATGACATTATGATCAAAGATATAAGGGCATTTAGCTCATTGCTTATAAACTCATCTTTCTGAACGTATATGCATTTAATATGTTTACAAGTGCACACTTGAATGTGAGAATAATGTAAAAAATATTTTTTAGCACTAGTGACTGCCGCAGTATCACAACATAGCCTAATCACACTGGGCTATACAAGCCTCTGTGTCTGACATGAATGCTGTATTTGGGTTTGCCCAAGCACTGAGAGCTCTAAACACTTAATCAAACTGTCCAAAAGAAAATCATTGGTTGTATTTGATGTTGTTGAGTTCTCCATACTAATGTATTAACTGCTTGCAAACAATTGATCTGAAGTAGGAGATTCATTTGTCTGCAACCTGTGGGTTATGGATCCAATATCGGATCCGAACCGGCATGGTTTACCAGCTATGGATCCAAGCTCTCAGCTCCTCCCCTCACCCATAATGCCCTGCTCTACCCTCATGACCCCAGATCTCGTTTGCCGCGCATGGTGACCAGATTGTTTTTCAAGCTCTCCAGCTAAGTGCTAGTTTCAAGTATTTAAATTGTAAAATTTAAGATTTTTTTTTGGTTATTTGTGTGAAAGTGTAGGTTTCCCCTTTGGTATATTTACTTTTTTAGTGTTTAATCTAAAGTTATATCCCTCCCCTCGCTGTTAGCGTAGTGTGTGTGTGTTGGGCCTGTGAGTGATTTTGTGTTTTCTTTAGTTACTTTTTTAGTTATAGTAACTACTGTTGTAGATTGGGATGTCTGAGCAACCCAAGTCTATTTTTTCTAAATGCTCCGAGTGTGGCCATAAGCTTTCCCCAGCCGATGGTCACACTCGGTGTGTTAGATGCCTCGGGGTTGAACACCTCACATCTGGATGTTCCATTTGTGCAGGGTTCAACCCCAGGGCATTGAAGGAGCGGAGGTCCAAGCTTGTTTTGGCGGGCCTTTTACCGCCGGACTCGGCTCCGACCTCCGCTCCTTCGGGAGTAACTGCACCACGGTTATTCCTTCTCATGACCCCCTCCTCCTCCTGGGACTCAACCTCCCGCTTCTGGTTCGGAGGAGAGGGATGCTAAAGGGACCGGAGGGAGAAGCACCATAAGCGGCGGGCCGAGACCTCTGTTTCGGCCCCGCCAGCCAAGCGGGCTTCTCCCGGCTCCATTGTCGGCTCCATTGTCGGTCTCCTCCTCCTCGGCCCGGTCTCCAGTGTGTTTTCACCGGGACCTGAGGAGGAGGAGACCCGATCTCCGCCGAGGCTATCGAGGAGGCACTCTAGGCCTACCTCGGTAGCCTCGCCGAGATCTACGATAGCCTTTCAGATGCTGATCTGGACCGGATGATGAGAAGGTTCATCCAGGCCCAGATGCAGATGGGAGTGCTCTTGCCTCCCCATCTGGGGAGCTCAACACCCTTTTCAAACCGATTGCTCCTTCTCTGACCCGCTACCCGGTTCGGAGCAGTTGGAGCCGAGCAGCCGAGCCGGGGTGGGTCGGCGCCGATAGTACCGGATCCGACCCTGCCCTCGAGTGCATCGGATCCGACCTCGGAGCCTGGACCCGAGCCACGGATCCGGGTGGACCAGTGCTCCTTCGGCGCCGCCAGTGGCGGAGCACACTGTCCCTTCGGATCCGGCGCGGCGCCGGCTCCGATCCACTCTTCGGATCCGAGGGGAGCCGATTGTCGGATCCTTTGGTCGAGGTCGGCTCCCTTCGGCGTTTGATGTAGTGGAGAGGGCCCTGTTGAGGGTCTCCGGACCCCGGCACTTGTTTCGCCCGCCCGCTCCCTCTGCACTGGGTCAGGCTTCCACCATCCGGCCCTTGGGACAGCCCGCTTGTGCCCCAAGCTGCTCCTGGAACAGGTTGCTGCTGCGAGGAGTCCTCTGACAGCCCCCAGAGGATGTTCCTCGCAAGCATACGTGCAAAAGGAGGCACATTGACTCCCCGAGTCTCTCACGGAAGACACGGACTTGGAGGAAGGGAAGGCTCCCCACGGTCACCCCGAGGATGTCTCATTTGGGGACATCATGGAAATGCTCCGTATAAGGGGGGGGTGGTCTGCCCCCAAGTCTTCCTCGGACGAGTCCGTGTTCTTGGAGGCATTTGAAGCGGGCCCGTCTACCTCTTGGGTGTCCTCCTGCCGACCCCTGGTGGACCTCATTACCACCAGGGCGTGGAAGGAACCGGACACCGTGGAGCCAATCCCTAAGAGGCCCGATAGGATCCTCAGCCCACCGTCCAACCGTGCCCATTGGAGTAAGGGGCCTCCGGTAGATGCCATGTTGACGGCGGCGGCCACCAAGAGGGAACTTGCTCAGGAGAGTCCCTCAGTCCATCCCCGAGCAAGGAGTCTCGGATGATGGACCGCTTGGGGAAGCGGATGTTTAGTTCAGCGACCTTCTCGGTAAGGGCGCTGAACTACCTGGCACACGTCATTAGGATGCAGCGAGATCTCATTAAAGAATACGCTGCATCTCCCCAGAGTCCATGTCGGAGGAGGACAAGATGCTGCACTCCACCCGCATGGCCACTCTTAGATCAGTTACTAATACCTCTATGCGGCTACTCTCCCATGCTACGGAAGGCGCCGCTAGAGCCGCAGGGGCAGGCCTAGTCACTAGACGTCAGGCCTGGCTCCGTCACTGCGATTTTTCTGAGCCCTTCAAAGTGTCATTTGCAAACGCCCCCTTTGATGGTTCTGCCCTCTTTGGCAAAACCGTCATGACACTTTGACCCAGAGCGAGAAGGACGGGAAGACGCTGTCTGCCGTCGGAATCCGCTTCTCTGCACCCCAGAGGCCCTACTCTAGGAACCAAAAGGGTCAGAAGAAGATGTGGTTCCGGAAGTCGCAGCAATCCCAGCCTGCTCCGGACAACCAGTCCTTCCGTGGCAGAGGAGGAGAGGGAGGACGCCGCCCTAGAGGCAGAGGGGCTCCCAGGAACTTCGGTCCAGAGAACCTTTCTCTGAACGGCCCGCAGCAACCCTGAGGTTGCCCGGCTGCTCCACTCTGGAGGCAGTCGGGGACGCTGGGCACCTAGCGGCATGGGAGTCCATAACATCAGACCGCTAGGTTCTCCAAATCATATCCAGAGGATACCGCATCCCTTTTCGTCACTTACCAAAGTTGAAGTCCCTCCCAGACGTTCCACCCGGTCAACGGAGGCCGCTTTGGCAGAAATTGGCCATCTGCTAAAGAAAAGAGCCATCCAGCCCGTCCCCAGACCAGATCGGATCAGGGTTCTACTCCAGGTTCTTTTAGTGCCAAAAAGACTGGGGAACTAAGACCAATTCTAGACCTTTCTCTCTCTTGAACCTGGCAGTCCCCAAGGAAAAATTCGAATGGTCACTCTGCAATCTATTCTCCCCTTCTGGGAGAAAATCACTGGATGTGTTCTATAGACCTCAAAGATGCGTACTACCACATCCTGATGGACAGGCGCCCAGGAGGTTCCTCCGCCGGCTGGGAGCCAGTCACTACCAGTTCCGGGTCCTTCCCTTTGGTCTCACCACAGCCCCAGGGTGTTCACCAAAGTATTAGCAGTGGTAGCGGCCCACCTGAGGCTTCAGGGGTGCAGGTCTTCCCTACCTGGACGACTGGCTTCACCGCCCCAACAAGGCATCTACTACTATTGGCCGAGACTCCTTTCTCCATCTTGCTCCCGTTCTGGGCATTACAATAAATACAAAGAAATCCAACCTGGCGCCCACACAGCTCTTAGATTTTATAGGGGCCAGGTTAGACACAAGGAGTTTAAAAGCCTTCCTCACTGCGGACAGAGTTCAAAATCTGCAGCTCCAGGTGCGGGCCATTCTCCACTCAAATTCTGTTCCAAGGAGTTGGTCCTGAGGGCTCTAGGGTCCATGGCGCCTGCTATAGCACTTCTTCCTCTTGCCAGGCTCAATATGCGCATCCTCCAGTGGACTCTCTTAGTACAATGGTCATACCTTGCTCTCCTATGCATCATCCCATTGCGATCAGCAAGGCTTGCAAGCAGTCCCTCCTGTGGTGGCTACTCCCCAGATCTCCACGGAGGCCGCCCATTTTGTGCTTCTCCCCTCTCGCCACGGTGACCACGGACGCCTCCCGCCTCGGGTGGGGCATTTTATGGGCCGGACCGCCCAAGGCACGTGGAACGATTCAGAGACCTTACTGCATATCAACGTTTAGAGATGAGAGCAGTGCTCTTAGCGCTGCTAGCACTTCAGGACTTTCTTCCCTTGGGAACAATTATGATTCAATCGACAACATGTCTGTTGTCTGGTACATCAACAAGCAAGGGGGAACAAGGTCTTACCCCTTTGTCGAGAAGCCATGAGAGTTTGGGAATGGGCAATCTCCACCAACCGCTTAATAGCAACGCACATTCCGGTCGGTCCAACATCCTGGCGGACAAGCTCAGTCGCACCATTCTGACCCCTTATGAGTGGTCTCTCAATTTTCAAGTAGCGGAACACATATTCGCACGGTGGGGAACTCCTTCATGCGATCTTTTTGCCTCTCCCTCAAACACCAAGTGCGACAGTTTTTTCGCCTGATACCCCTCCAGGAGGTTCTCCAAGGACGCCTGGTGCATGCTTGGCCACCCGGTCTTCTGTACGCTTATCCACCCTTGCCTCTGATGCTCCAAGTTCTTCAGAAAGCCTCTCGGGTGGGTTGCAGAATGATTCTCATTTCTCCGTTTTGGCCTCGACAGATCTGGTTCCCCTTTCTAAGGTCTCACTCGGTGAATCCTCCTTGGATTCTAGATCCCATTCCGGATCTGATATCCCACCCATCCTGCATATCTCCTCCAAACCTGGACAACCTGAAGCTGACCGCTTGGCTGCTCCAGTTCCACTCTTGATCAGGACTCCCGGTATTTCGTCACCTGTTAAGGCAATCCTGGTGGCAGCTCATAAACCGTCCACTAGGAAAGTCTACCGCAGCAAGTGGAAGCGGTTTTCTTTGTGGGCGGAGCGGCAAGGCTTGAATCCCTTCACGGTTCCTCTCCCTTTAGTGCTTGACTTTCCAACCACTCTTTTTAACGATGGTGCCAGCAGTTCCACAGTCAAAGTACAACTGGCGGCAATTTCTCATTATCACATTGGTCATGACTCTAGTCCACTCATGTCAGCCAAGTTGTGTAAAATTTTCCTTAAAGGTACTTTCCTTCTCAGGCCCCCTGTGAAACAAGCAGTTCCTCCTTGGGACCTCTCCTTAGTTCTCCAGGCCTTGACCACCCCCCCCCCCCTTCGAACCAGCGGCTACGGTGGATCTCAAATTCTTGTCTTTCAAGACAGCCTTTTTAGTAGCCATTACATCGCCAAGAGAGTTTCAGAGCTCCAAGCATTATCAGCTAAACCTCCTTACTTGGTATTTCATCCGGACCGTGTTTACCTCAGGACCAACCCGTCCTTTCTTCCTAAAGTAGCTTCTGAAGCAAACATTAATCAATCCATTAACCTCCCTGTTTTCTTTCCTAAATATGAGAACAAAGGTGAAAACAAGCTTCACTCCTTAGATGTTCACAGGCAACTTAGATTTTATCTAAACAGAACGGCTGGTCATAGGCAATCCGACCAGTTGTTTATTTCCTTTGCTAAATTTAATTTGGGCAAGCCAATTTCTAAAGTTTCTCTGTCTCGCTGGATTTCACAGTGTATCTTATTGGCTTATCAAGCTTCAGGAAGGCCTGCACCGGAGGGTGTACACGCCCATTCAACCCGGTCAGTATCTACCTCGGCAGCCTTTAAGGCTAGGATTCCTCTAGATGATACTTGTGCAGCAGCCACGTGGGCTTCATCTCATACTTTTATTTCCCACTATAAGTTGGATCTTGCATCTAGGGGTAGAGCATCATTTGGCTCGCGGTGCTCGGAATATCCTTCCATGATGGCCGCCCAAGATTCAGGTAGCTGGGGACTCTGTCCCACAGGTTGCAGACAAATGAATCTCCTACTTCAGATTTAGAAGTTATGTACTCACCATAACGTTCCATCTGAGTAGGTGTATTCATTTGTCTGTAACCATCCCGCCTCCTATCCCCTGGCCTTTCAGTTTCCTGCATATTGTGTGTTACCCTTTTCAGGGTGTTCTTGCTGTTGGCAAACTCGATCTGAGGTCATGAGGGTAGAGCAGGGCATTATGGGTGAGGGGAGGAGCTGAGATCTTGGATCCATAGCTGGTAAACCATGCCGGTTCGGATCCGATATCGGATCCATAACCCACAGGTTGCAGACAAATGAATACACCTACTCAGATGGAACGTTATGGTGAGTACATAACTTCTAATTTAGCTATCTGAGTTTAAGGACATATTTGCTCCAAGTTGTTATAACCTCAGAGGTAGTACTTCAAGAAACTGGGGGGTTTGGTGGTAGTTTCCCCATGCCTGATGGTGTGGTAAGATGCATCTCCCTGTAGAAATGCTTTTTCATTGTATTTTGACTACAGATGTGTTGTCGAGTAGATGGTAGCAAGTGTATGGCTTAAGTAGATGGTACTCAAGCTTTTATATATATATATTTGATTGATTACACATGTAGTCAATGTTATACAGTCTTAGGTAGACAGCTTACCATTTCCATTGTGCCTATTTTTCCTCCTCCTTTTTTTGTTGTAAGAAGTGTAAGCACTACAACATAAAAAGAAAAGAAAGCCTGGACAAATGAGCATAATACAAGTAAAAGTGATATGCTTTTTCTAACTTTTGCACAGGGGAATGACTGGATTAAGGCCCTTAGCTTGATCGAACAACAAGTTTTAAGTAGAAGCAAGTAAATAAAAGAACATTGAATGTAATGAAAAGTTTTCATTTAACAAATACATATAAAGAGTGCAGCCTGATAAGTATGTAGGGGAAGGCAACTGTGTATCTGGTTCTCATGTTTCTAGGGAGACAAGCTGATAAGGGAAATAAAAACATAATACTTTTTATATCAGTGTCAAAAAGATAATTTTTCTTGAAAGCATTCAAGTTGTTTGGGAGATGAATAAAGATAAGACAAAAACAGACACTGCTTAGTGTAAGTAGAGCCACAGGCTATGTGTATCTTAGCATGGGCAACCTTCATTATAGGTAATTTTAAGCCTGTGAGTGTAGCTGTCAGTCTGGGAGAATTATTTGGAGATGTACATAGTTTTGTGTTTTTGTTCTGAGGGTGTTTTTCGAGGGTTTTCATTCAAATATAAAGTCTTGTAAGATGTGACATAGATTCAAATGAATATGGCAAGAAACAACTGTATAAAACCAACCTGCCTAACATTAGTGTATGCATGTAACATAAAAGCTGAAACTAGATTTTTTTAATTTTTATACATAACAGGGTGGAATAATAGCTTCTTATAATGGCAGCACTTTTCATATTATCTTTAATGTGAATGATCTCACAGATGTATACAAAAAAGAAAAGAGTAATGAACTATATAAAAATATAGAATGTATATAGCTGAGCTACAGGAGCCACATTTGGAAAGAACTGAGCATGTGAATTTGACAAAGAAATTATTTCAGATGGTTATTCAGTGGAACATCTGGGGCAAAGGAAAAGGAGAGTACCTAAAATTAATTGCTAGAGGAGATCCAATAGTGATAGAATAGGAAAAAAGATAATAATGGTAGATTTAAGTAAGGGACTTCTGGCAAGGGAAGAGGGACTACACTAGCTTGTATTTTTATTGCACCTAAAACTTCTACAGTGGAGCTTAAAAAATGCTGGGGAAAATAATCCGCTTTCAGCAGAGAATATTACTTATAGGTGGAGACTGGAGTTAGATTTGCAACAGTGAGGATGCATCTGGGGAGCCTAGAAGGTAAAATATAACAAATTAGGGTAGACTTTTGAAGACATTTATGTAAATGTTTGGTATGGAAGATGTGAATTCAGTAGTAGGAGCACTGAGAGAATTTACATATTATTCTCCAAGGTGCAAAAACTGGCTAGGCTAGACATAAATCATATTTCAAAGGAACCTATGCATTTATTTGAAAGTTTTGTTATGCATCCAAAAACTATTTCAGATCATGCACCAATAGTAACTAAGGTAAAAGTGCAGGGTAATTAAATAAAAATGAGACACTGTCCCTTTACCACCTGTCTGTTAAACATAGAGGAATTTAAGGCATGGGTAGTGGAAATTATTCGGGAGTTATTTGGGAAGACAGAAATTTCTTCAAAAAATATAGCTAGAAATTTCTTCAGAAAATATCGCTAGAGAATGAGATAAAATGAAAGTGAAGTTTAAAAATAGGGCAGAAATAAAACAGAGAGAGATGGTCAACAAGTGACAAGAATTATTTAGAGGTACTGACAAAGGTTAAAATATTACAGAATAGGGGAGTCTCGCAGAGCAAGAAGAGGTACAATTACGAAATGTTAAGAGAAAATAAGGGACTGCCTTGATAATATGCATAAGTTTAGAAAGATTGTTATTAAGCAACTGTTTTTATAATAACTGCAGAACACAAAAGCTTTTAGCACATCTCAGGCCTTAAGGAGCCTGTAACAAGGAAAATAACCAAAGATCCTGTAGTGGTATTAGAAATGTTTCGGAAATTTTATGAAAATCTGTATAAAGCAGAGAAATGTGGAATTATGATTGTGAAGAAAGAGGTGATTGGGAACATATTTTTTGGGAGTGTAATGAGTTTGCAGACTTTAAAAATTCCATGCAGACTTTTTTTTTTTTTTTTTTTTTTTTGAGCTGTGATACAGAATCAGAATTGTCTAGATATAGTAAGTCCTTGAGGAGTTTAGTTCTGGTGTCTGCAAAAAAGCTGTTAGAAAATGGAAATCAGGAGTTTAAACCAATCATACTATAACTAGTGAACATAGTAACAGAGATCAAAGAACTGGAAGTGGGATCTTTAGAAAAGGGTAGGAGCAAATTACATAGACAAAAATGAGAATTGTGGGAACAGTACATGCAGAATAATGCTTTGGGGAGGACTGAGTTTTAAATATATAATGTTTGCAACTGAAAAAATATCAGTATGGTTTGGTTTTATTTATATAAATTTATGATTGCCTATGTCAAAGGTGATAAGTCAATAAAGTTGTTTCATGTTGAAAAAATATACTTTACTGTATATAGCCATTACTCATTTAAGCAAACTCAAAAAGTAGGTAATCAGAGCATGAAAACCTTTTATAATTCCATGTGAAACAGAGCATCATACATAAATTGGTTTAGATGGCCATTAAACATTTAAATGAACTTGAAGAGAGTTCATTGCATGAAAGTTTTATATTATACCACCCAGTGTAGTAATAATAATAGAACAAACATCCCATCAAAGCTTTTAGAGTAGCGTTTGATCTGTTTCATAAGAGAAATGTAAATTACAATATTATTCAGACAGCTAGGGCAGATGTTTATTTTTTAACTCATTATTTAAAAAAAAAAATCTGGAGTGAAACATGTGAATTTCAGCCTGTATGTGTCTCCAAGCTGATTTCAGTACACACAGATTAGCATGACTGTGGCTACTAACATAGGGACCCCTACTTCTTTAAAAGGTAATGGACAAAAGAAAGTTTGTGGTGCTTTATTTAAATACACAGAACATGTGGCAACAGTTAAGATTACTTTATCCTGTTTATATATTTGTAGGTATGTTGTAGTTGCAAGGAGAAAGGCTTTTGGAGTTGTAGTGAGTGTGACTTACCACTGCACTTCTTGGAGAATACTAATCTTACTTACTGCCACTCCAGCACTAAAAAAGACATTTTATTAAAAAAAGGTATTTTATGACAATGCACATCAAGTTGAGAGAATGAGAAGGAAAGAGTAACCAGCCCTTTAATTTAACAGTAATGACAAGGATGCAGAACAGTCGCGCTGTTTACATGAGAGACATAGCATAAAGGGATAGGGTAGCTGATAATTGTAGTGGAGAAATGCCAAAAGAGGGAGTTCAGTAGGAAAGGAGAAAGATTAACAACAGTTAAGGTGAGAAAAGAGATGATAGGGTAAGTATGGGAAAATCAGTTCAGGGGAAAGCTTAGGATAAACTGTAAAGGCATTAGGTGTGAGGAGACTATCCAGGTTGAATCAAATATCATACAAATTTTATATGTTTTTAAGGGGTAACTGAAATAAAAAACATCATTTGTGTTTAACAATTTAATAAGAATGGAAAAATGTACTTTTACCTTCTAGGAATATGATCAGACTTGGCAAAATGATCCAAGAAGAGGGGGCAGACAAACCATGATAAAACGCACTTTTGATCATCGTGATAATACTTTTTAAAAAAATAAGAGCTTCACTTAAAATAAGGGTACAGCAACCTACCCCTTAGGCCCAGGCCTTTGTATTGTGTTCAGCTAGTGCTCAGTGGTTGGGTGATCCATGTAGTCTGGTGTGGTTAAAGGTGCAAGGAGCAGCCATGGGCTTACCACTTACATGATGAAGGGTGTGAAGGTAAGTTGTGTTGCAAGTGAGTGACAGGTAAGAGTAGTACCAGTTATGATAGACTAGACCTTGGCAATAAAAATGGAATCTTGGTATGTAGTTTGGCACATCACTTTCTGGAAAAAGAACCACACAACTTGTTTGGTTAGTTAAGCTAGTTGTAGATGGTCTTACATAAGCATTTTTATTGAGTCTTCATGTTTGAAACAGTGGCATAAGTATACATACATTAACAGAAAAGAAAACAAACCTCAGTAACACTGTTCATTATTTTCATGCATTGTACATATATGTTTTCTTTTTAAAATTCTCATTCATTACAACTTTCCGTAAATTGCTCAGTTCCTGCCTTCCCTTAAATCTCATCCTCTTACTGAATGTTATGTACGTATTGTCTCACAAATTCCATTTATTTCTGTGCAATTTCCTCCCTCCATTTTCTTAAGATCCAGTCTTTAGTTCATTTATCTCCTTTAAAATATTCAGTACTTTAATTACTGTTGGTTTCAAATATGATGTCCATGTTTTTTGACAGCCAGTAACATTAAACTGAGTAAGGCCTTACTAAGTCTGGACAATTCAGATCGTATATTCCAGCTCAAAATAATTATTTGTTTAGTTAAAACCATTTGCTCCCCCAACATTTCTGGCAAAATACTCTATAAAGAATTTTAAATCTGTGTTATATTCCCAAAAACATGCTCCCAGTTACCTCTCTCTTTCCCATTAGTCCTCCAGCATTTGCTATATACATGAGGATTTTTTTTTTCTGAAGTATGCTTTCAGTATAAAAATGCAGATACATCCAAGCAAACATCCTAAACCTTCTGGACTTTTTTTTTGCATACCTGGGAGCAGTATAAATGTCATCCCATTGTTCCTTTGTAAATTGTCTTTCCATTTTGTTTTCCCAATATTTTTAACCTTCTCTGATTGAGTCTTATAATTACCTTGCAATCCTTTGCATGCCTACTAATTATCCCTTTTTAACAACGTCTGTCCAATACTCAACTAAAATCACAACCAGAGCTGAGCTTTCACTTTGCATTCACCTATCCCTTTCTCTTTGCCTCTACTCTGTTATTAATCTCTGGTTAGGAAGGTAGTGTAGTTTACAGTCCAAACTTCTGCTTGGCCTTATCTCATTCTTTCACTGTCTGGTTATTTGCTCCCAGTATCTTGGTTCCTTTGCTGATTTTTCCACTTTTACCTATTTTCTGTACCCCTAATCACAGTTATCCGTATTGGTAAACTCTCCTTTCTTAATTCCCATGTTGTATTAGTTCTTAGAATGTTTTCTGCTACTTTATGAATATAATAGTCTGTATGGTGGTTGTTGTTCGTAAGAGCATTATATAAAGTCATATTTTCTCATTATTTCAAAAACTGCCCCAGTGTTTCATCATCATCTTGTGATTTATAACCTTCTAGTTGCGTTGTATATGCAAGCCTTGTTTGTGTAGCTCTAAAGTGTCTCTTCACATCTGATAACTGTAAATGACCTTGTTCAATGGGGGAGAATCTTTTTATCCCACTAAACTCTTTCCCTTCTCCCTCTCAAATATATTCCTTCAACTGTTTTTTTAATTATTCACACTTGCATCTCTGTTAGATAAAAATACACCTAACTTGTATATAAAACTTAAAGGACTAAAAACGTTTTACATGCTTGTATCTATTTTTCCTCTTCTGCGTGTATTGGAACCCCTCGACCAATCAGGATTATTATCTCCATTTTCCTTTGCCTCTGATAGTTTGATGAATATCCACCCTGAAATTCGTTCTTTTGTCAAATTTACATCCTTTTTATTCAAATGTGTCTTCTACAGCATTACTGTTTGCACCTTCCACTTCTTTATATAATTCAGTACTATTTATGTTTTATCTTTACCTGTAAGATAATTTGCATTGTATGATAATATCATAGAGTAGTCGTTATGACAGAAAACTATTACTCCCACATATTATACATGACAGCTTTTTTAAGTGTATGTCTGATGATGTGAGGTATTGCCAGCTAAGGCAGGAGAAGTAGGGCAGTGGATGTATAACATATGCCAGCACAGCAAATTTAGTAAAGAATGATATGTTATTTGAATATCAAACTGATTTGTACAGATGCTTTTGCTGGAAATGGATTTGTAAAGTTGTTTGTGTTAAAAATGTACCAATAGTGGGTTCTGACTATATTGTAACTGAATATATATATATATATATATATATATATATATATATATATATATATATATAAAATGTTGGTATATGAGCAGGTTAAGCTCAGCTCCACCTAACTTTGGAAAATAGTAAGAAATTAAATTACTGGGCATAGGCCATAAAGATGTTATCTCACTGTTTTGAATGAAGCCAGAGTTGCAAAGTCTGTAAGAGGCATAGTTTGTTTGTCTCTGTAGGAGGAGTAGAAGTTTGTAATTGTTTTATGACTTCCAGAAGCTGCACCAGATCTCAGCAATGCACTTGTGTGTGTATTATTGACATGTAGGTGCTAAATCCTGGCATTTTTAAGCAATGGAAAATTGCATGGGAACCAGAAGTCAGATGACCAGATGTATGCGATGTCATTCTGTACAAAAATAATGTTTAAATATTAGGTGGGACAGACGTCTCAGGGCTGTCTGTTTCTTGGAACCTAACATAGAAGGATCCCTCACCAACTTCATCTTGCCTTACTGTACTGTAAGTGACCAGGGATAGTAGTTCTCTAAATCAGTTAGGAAAATCTAGTGTGATTAGTTAAGTACTGTTTTTATGTAACTGTGTGAATCTTTCCAGCTGTGCTATTTTTAATATTTCCTGTGACTGAAACTCTGGTCTTTACTGTAAATATATATTTCATATTTTCATGTTCATTTATTATTAAATATATTTAAACTTTTCATTGTGGCTGGTCCTTTACTGAATATTTTAACCTTACTATCTATTGGTGACATTGTGGCCACTCTTGAAGCCCAGCTTTTTGGTCAACATTACCATTGTATTAATATTAATTTCACTCAGTATAATCGGGTACCCCTGCAAGAGCCTTATGTAGCTGGATTTGTAGTGTCTGGTGGCATTGATAACTACCTTATGGTATTGGCAGTAGGGGGGCACAATGGGTGAATCTGTAGCAGCCTTTCCCAGGTGTGTGTGTGAAAATCAAATCTCACAGTGTGTGTGTGTCAATTAATTGGAGCAGGGACATGAAGCTCTGATTTCACAGAGAGTGTGCTAGATAACATGGCTTGCACACTCAACTGAGGACTTAACCATGTAGCTGTGCTAGTGGGGAGCCATAGTGGGGCTCTGGAAGGAGGCAGATGTAAAGAAATACAGACCCTGGACTGACAGTGTTCCATGTGTGTTCTTAAAGGAAATTGTGCTTGATGCAGAGATATGCATCTGGAAGTACTGAGTGTATCCATTTATATTCCAAGTGAATGTCCCTCTACAGTGTCAGTATTGAGGATTCAGGCTCCTTGATTACTGGCCCAGAGTGGGGATGTCACAGTATGTTTCTCTCTTTTTAGCTTACATGCACACACTATTGTTTGACAGGCTGATCGTGTATATAGTTGCTTCTTCTCATCTCCATTTGAACCCATGTCACATTTTACAGTTTTTTTTTTGCTTCACTGAAAGCACTCAAACAAATCTCAAAGTCTGTACCTTTCAGAAAATAAAGGTTACCCCTCCAGGTAGGAGCAGTTGCCCCATGGGAATTCCATATTCTAAATGATAGTTGCCCTTGCTAAAGCACATGTTAGAGCCTGTGTTCCCACTTAGACTAATTACAATGTGTTCTTTTCTTATCTCTATTCCCCCTAGATGAGAACAATAGCTTGCTTGCTGTGCTTTTAGTAAATATTAACTTTTAGTCCCAAGAAAAAAGTGCACTGCCTACCTTTAAGTAAATCAACTACATTTTGCACTGTTGTATTAAATCTGTTGAAGTGCTAAGGCTGATGAGGAGGCAACAAATTGTATAACCTATTCACTGCCAATAGTGTTGCACTTTATTTTTCCCTGAAATGCTTGCTGTTGTGCCTTTAAATGTTAATTACACTTTACCTTGTACATTTCACTCAGCAGTGTTCAGACATCTCATAACTAATTGCTTGTACCTACAGAATGTTCTTCCAAATGAAATCTGCTGGTAATGAAAAAAACAGCAGATGCATGCAAGAATCATTGTACATTTCACTCAGAACACACTGTTAAAATCTGTCATGGTTAATTGCTTCCACCTGTAGACTTCTGGTCTCCCACTGAAAGCCATTGCAAGCACAAGCAGTGACTTTGCAAATGAAAAAGGAACAACCATTTCCCATACTTCTCATCATTTTCAAGCCTGTTTGCTTAAACAATGTCTATAGCTTAAATCAGACATTAATATAAAAACCACATCTGTAAAAATAGTGGAAGCTATTACCTCAATTATACATGCAGTGTGATTAGTACAGTTTAGATGCCCCCTGCAGAGCAGTCAGTGATCACAACTCTGTAGTAACTTCACCTTGATTCTGTCAGGCCTTTCTTACCTTGTTAAACTTTAAAACTTGGATACCCTACAACTAAGAAAAAGTCCTTTCTTCATTTAATATTTTTAACATATACTGCAGTCATTGATGGGTTCCCCTGCACATTTAAATTTTCCTGAGACACTGTAGAAAACTTCTTTACATTATGACATGCAATGTGTATCATGAATTTTTTAACAAGTAGTAATAACTGTTTTCTCCCTCTGTCAGCTTCCCACATAACTCCTTAGCAGCTAGTATTAAAACTAACAATTCATTAAAATATCTAGGAATATCCTTCCACCAAGATCCTAAAGAATGATATGCAAATAACATTATTAATCTCTGGTCAAACATACAACATGATATGGGCAGATGGACAAAACTTCAACTTCCATTCATAGCTAAAATAGCCACAATCAAAATGAATCTTCTACCTAGATTTCTATATATATTATTGACTCCAATACCATTATCAACCTAAAACTCTTCAAAACCATTCACTCCACAATTTCCAAATTTATTTGGGTCCCTAAATCAGTCAGAATGAGTTATAATAAATTGACATACCATAAAGACTTTGGAGGGTTAGGGCTGCCAGACTTTAAACTATACTATGATATCATAAACTGTAATAGACTAATAACATTAGCCGACCACACCCCTTCACCACAACAGTGGTCTCCAACCTGGGTCAAACCCATAACTATATCAAAACACTATCCATAAACCCCATAGCCCTCCCTTTCCTTACAACGAAAATTTGAAAAAATCTTAAAATACACCCAATCATTAAACATAAAATCTCTATCATACAAAGGATGTTCAAATAATTAAACCTATATTATGCATTCACTTCCCTACAACCTATCCACCTTAACCCCAATCTCAAAATGAATAACAACATGATTAACCTAAACAATTGTCCCCTCTTCAAGAAACTAACCATCTCTGATATATTTCCTTTCAAGAACAATACTATCACTGAAATGAGAACACAATTAAAGCTCCCTAAAAGCTATACAATCATTTTAATGCAAATTCGAGACCTTAGCCAATATATCATAGACAGTCCTGATATCAATGCAAATGACATTCAAACCTGTAAAACCATATGGAACCTCCTATCCTCAAACAAAAAAATGCTATCTAACTCCTACAAACTTATTCTATCAATCAAAATGCAAAAATAAGTTATTTATTCTAGTTACTGGAAGGAAATCAATCCTTCAATGACAAACAAGCAAATAACTCAAGCGATCTAGCTTACCTCCAAACTTATTCCCCTTAAAAAAACTTAAATATACACAGATCGTGATACTTCATAATGCCTGTCTCACTCCATTCATTATAAATAAAATATACCCAACCACCTCTCCATTCTGTTCCTATTGTGATAATCACAAGGGTGATCCACTCCACGTCTTCTGGAGCTGCAGTTGCACTTACAAGCTATGGTGCTCACGTAGAGTACAACTAGAAAAAATGGATTATGAAAAGTCCACCTTATCTTGGAAACTAGCTCTCCTTCATATCATCCCCGCAGGCCTGACTAAACTACAAACATGAATATTAATAACACTAGATCTGGAGTAGGGACTTCATTTTCATATTCATTTGATATCGGATCCGAGCCGGCAACTATTTATACAGCTATGGATCCGAGCTCCTAGCTCCTCCCCTCATCCATAATCCCCTGCCAACCCCAAATGACCTCAGATCTAGTTTGCCGCTCTAGAGTGTGTCAGCTGGATTTTGAGCTCCTGGCAATTATTGAGATAAGTGTTCCCTTTTTATCTCTTTAGCCTTTTTTTCTGTCAGTTAATTAGTGTGTGTGTATTAGGATTCCCTTTAGTCTGTTAATTTTTAAATTTTTAGTATTTACCGTCCCCTCGCTGGTCGTTAGAGTGTGATTGTGTGTGCTTGCGTTTGGGGCCTTGTGTGTTTGTGTAGTGTTACTTAGTTTTGGGATATGTCAGAGGCCCCAAAGCCTATTTTTTCTAAATGCACCGAGTGTGGCCATAAGCTCTCTCCGGCTGATGGCCACACTCGGTGTGTTCGGTGCCTTGGGGTTGAACACCTGTCCTCAGGATGCACGATTTGTGCAGGGTTCAACCACAGGGCACTGAAAGAGCAGAGGCCGAAGCTGGTCCTGGCGGGACTTTTGCCCCCAGTCGGCTTCGGCCTCCGCTACTCCCGTGGCACCTCCTCAGCCTGTGGTGGTGGCCACTCCTGCCCCCCTTCCTCCGGCCGGGATTCAAACTCCCACTAAAGCGCCGGAGGACAGGGAGGCCAGGAGGGAGAAATGGAGGGAGAAGCACCACAAGCGGCGGGCCGAGGCCTCCGCTTCGGCCCCCCCCAGCTAAGCGGGCTTCTCCCTCCACAGCTTCCAGGTCTCCTCCTCCTTGGCTCCGATCACCTTGTTTCTCCCCGGGACCTGAGGAAGAGGAGACCCGATCTCCGTCAAGGTCATCGAGGCGGCACTCCAGGCCTGCCTCGGTGGCCTCGTCGAAATCCACTTACAGCCTGTCTGATGCAGACTTGGACCGGATGATAAGAAGGTTCATCCAAGCCCAGCTGCAGATGGGAGTGCTCCTGCCTTCCCCCCCTTCAGGGGGGGAGCTCGACACCCTTTTTTGCTCCGATAGCTCCTTCTCCGACCCGCTTTCCAGGTTTGGAGCACTTGGAGCTGGGCTGTGTTGGAGCCGGGGGTGGGTCGGCGCCGACAGTACTGGGTACTTCGGATCCGACCCTACCCTCGAGTCTGTCAGTTCCATCGTCAGATCCGACCTCTCGGAGCCGTGGCCCGAGCTTCGGATCCGAGGGATTCAGTGTACCTTCGGCTCCGTCCAGGTCAGAGCACACTGGTCCCTCGGATCCGACGGTCTCGGCGCCAGTTCCGATCCCTTCATCGGATCCGAGCGGGAGTCGGCTCTCGGAGCCCAGGGAGAGTGGCTCCCCCTCGGCCTTCGATGTAGTGGAGAGGGCTCTGTCGAGAGCATCCAGACCTCCGGCCCTTATCTCTGCTCCGCCCTGCACTCCCTCTCTGCTGGGTCAGGCTTCCATCACCCAGCCACAGGGACAGCCTGCTTTGATGTCCCAGGTTGTTCCTTTGGAACAGGACATTGCTGGTGAGACCTCCTCGGACAGCCCCCCCGAGGAAGTGCCTCGCAAGCATAAGTGTAAGAGGAGGCACGTGGACTCCCCCGAGTCCTTAACAGAGGACACGGACTTGGATGAAGGGGAAGGCTCCCCAAGGTCACCCCCTGAGGATGTCTCCTTTGGAGACATCATGGAAATGCTCAGGCTCGGGGGGGGGTGGTCTGCCCCCAAGGCTTCCTCCGACGAGTCCGTGTTCCTGGAGGCATTCGAAGCAGGCCCGTCTACCTCTTGGGTGTCCCCTCCGGCCGACCCCCTGGTGGACCTTGTGACCACCAGGGCGTGGAAGGAGACGGACACTGTGGAGCCAATCCCTAAGCGCCCAGATAGGATTTTGAGCCCCCCCCCCCCGCAGATCGGCCCCACTGGAGCAAGGGTCCCCCTGTAGATGCCATGTTGATGGCGGCAGCCACTAAGAGGGAACTAGCTCAGGAGAGCCCCACGGTCCATCCTCCGAGCAAGGAGTCCCGCTCGATGGATCGCCTTGGGAAGCGGGTATTCAGTTCAGTGATCTTCTCAGTAAGGTCTCTGAACTACATGGCACATGTCATCAGGATGCAGTGGGATCTTATTAAAGAATACGCTGGTTCCCCCCCAGAGTCCATGTCGGCAGAGGACAAGCAATTGTACTCCACTCGTATGGCCACTCTGAGATCTATTTCTAATACCTCTATGCAGCTGTTGTCTCACACCACTGAGGGAGCCGCTAGAGCTAGCGGAGCGGGCCTAGTTATGAGACGCCAGGCCTGGCTCCGACATTGAGACTTCGCGGAGCCCTTCAAGGCGTCCTTTGCGAATGCCCCCTTTGATGGTTCTGCTTTGTTTGGCAAGACCATTCGCCAGACACTTGTCCAGAGCAAGAAGGACGGGAAGACGTTGTCTGCCGTCGGAGTCCGCTTCTCTGCTCCCCAGAGGTCCTTCTCTAAGAACCAAAAGGGACAGAAGAAGATGTGGTTCCGGAAATCCCAACATTCCCAACCTGCTCCGGACAACCAGTCCTTCCATGGCAGAGGAGGACAGGGAGGACGCCGCCCTAGAGGCAGAGGGGCCCCGAGAAATTTTGGGTCCAGAGAATCCTTCTCTGATCAGCCCACGCAACAGCCCTGAAGGGTTGCCCGACTGCTCCACTCTGGAGGCAGTCGGGGGGCGCTTCTCGAGGCATCTGGCGGCATGGGAGTCCATCACGTCAGACCACTGGGTGCTTCGGATTATATCCAGAGGTTGCAAAATCCCTATGCAACATGTTCCCAGACTCAGGAACCTCCCCGATGTACCACCCGATCAGAGGGAGGCTGCAGCCGCAGAAATCCAGCAGCTGCTAGAAAAAAGGGCCATCCAACCCATCCCCCCAGACCAGCTCAGATTAGGGTTTTACTCCAGGTTCTTTCTGGTGCCAAAAAAGACGGGGGACCTGAGACCAATTCTAGACCTTTCCCTCTTGAACCTGTCGGTAACCAAGGAGAAATTCCAAATGGTCACTCTTCAATCCATTCTCCCCCTGTTGCGGGAGAATGACTGGATGTGCTCAATAGACCTCAAGGATGCGTACTACCACATTTTAATGGACAGACAATCCAGGAGGTTTCTTCGCTTCTGGCTGGGAGCCAGCCACTATCAGTTCAGGGTCCTTCCCTTTGGCCTCACCACAGCCCCCAGGGTGTTCACCAAAGTTTTAGCAGTGATAGCGGCCCACCTGAGACTTCAGGGAATGCAGGTCTTCCCGTACCTGGACGACTGGCTCCTGACCGCCCCAACAAGGCATCTACTCTGCTCAGCCAGAGATTGTTTTCTCCGCCTAGCTGTCCAGTTAGACATCACGATCAATATGGACAAATCCTCCCTTGCTCGACACAAGTGATAGACTTCATAGGGGCCAGATTATTTACGAAAAGTCTGCAAGCCTACCTCACTTCGGAACGACTACAGAATCTGAGATTACATGTGCCGACCATCCTCCAATCAGAAGCTACACCCGCAGAATTGGTCCTGAGGGCACTGGGCTCTATGGCAGCGGCAATAACACTCCTTCCATGTGCTCGCCTAAAGATGAGGGTACTACAGTGGACCCTCCAAGTACAATGGTCCTTTCAGCTTCTTCCTCTCAATCACCCTGTCTCTATCAGCAAGGCTTGCAGGAGGGCCCTGTTTTGGTGGCTTCATTCCCCAGACCTCCATACAGGCCGCCCCTTCTGCGCTCCACCTCCTCTCGTCACGGTGACCACGGACGCTTCTCGCCTCGGGTGGGGGGGGGGGCATTGCTCAGGCAGAAAAGTCCAAGGCACATGGAACGACACAGAGACCTCCCTGCATATCAGTGTTCTGGAGATGAGGGCAGTGCTGTTAGCGTTGCAAGCACTTCACAACCTTCTTCCTGTAGGAACTATTGCGATACAGACGGACAGCATGTCAGTTGTCTGGTATATCAACAAACAGGGGGGAATCAGGTCTTATCCTCTCTGCCGAGAGGCCATGAGGGTGTGGGAATGGGTGATCTCCACCAACCGCTTTCTGATCGCAGTGCACATTCCGGGACGGTCCAACATTCTGGTGGACAAACTCAGCCGCACTATTCTTTCCCCTTACGAGTGGTCTCTCAACTCCCGAGTAGCGAAGCGGATTTTTGCAAAATGGGGGCAACCCTGCTGCGATCTTTTTGCCTCTCCCTCAAATACGAAATGCGACAGCTTCTTCGCGCTGATTCCCCCACCAGGGGAAACCCCGAGAGACGCTCTAGTGCATGCTTGGCCGCCCGGTCTACTTTATGCCTATCCTCCTCTACCCCTGATGCTAAAGATGTTACAGAAAGCCTCTCGGTTGGGGAGCAAAATGATCCTCATTGCCCCATTCTGGCCTCGACAAACTTGGTTCCCTTACCTGTGGTCTCACTTGGTGAATCCTCCCTGGATTCTGGATCCCAGCCCGGATCTAATATCCCACCCATCAGGCTTGCCGACCTCGAACCTGGACAACCTGAAGCTAACAGCTTGGCTGCTCCATTTCCACTCTTAATTAGGACTCCTGGTATCTCTTCACCAGTCAAAGCCATCTTGGTGGCAGCGCATAAACCTTCCACCAGTAAAATTTACCGCAGTAAATGGAAGCACTTCTCCGTCTGGGCGGAACATCATAATTTGGACCCCTTCACTGCCCCGCTAACGTCCATTTTGGACTTCCTTACCGGGCTCTTTCAGCAAGGGGCTAGCTGTTTGACAGTCAAGGTACAATTGGCAGCCATCTCCCATTACCATGTAGGACATGAGACAGGTCCTTTGATGTCAGCTAAACTATGTAAAACCTTCCTCAAGGGTACCTTTCTGCTTAGGCCCCCTATCAAAGAAGCCGTACCCCCTTGGGACCTATCGCTAGTTCTTCAGGCCTTGACTGCTTCTCCTTTTGAACCAGCTGCCTCGGCTGATCTTAAATACCTGTCTTGGAAAACAGCATTCCTGGTAGCCATCACTTCAGCGAAAAGAGTTTCGGAACTTCAAGCTCTTTCCGTAAAACCCCCTTAATTGTTTTTTCATCAGGACAGTGTGTACCTCAGGACCAATCCATCTTTCCTGCCGAAGGTGGCCTCAGAAACCAATATCAATCAGTCCATTAACCTACCTGTTTTCTTCCCTAATTATCAAAATAAAGGAGAGTACAAGCTGCATTCTTTAGATGTGCATAGGCAGCTGCGTTTGTATATTCATAGGACTGCTGGTCACAGACAATCTGATCAGCTGTTCATTTCCTTTGCCAAATTCAGTTTGGGTAAAGCCGTTTCGAAGGTCACCTTATCACGCTGGATTTCCCAATGTATCCTTCTAGCTTATGAGGCTTCTGGGAGGCCCGCACCTCCAGGGGTTCGTGCACATTCCACTCGCTCCATATCTACTTCTGCTGCATTCAGATCTACAGTCCCCTTGGATGATATTTGCTCGGCAGCCACTTGGGCCTCATCTCATACCTTTATCAACCACTACAAACTGGACGTCATTTCCAGAGGGAGAGCATCCTTTGGCTCCGCAGTGCTCCGGAACATCCTTCCATGATGGCCGCCCAAGATTCAGGTAGCTGGGGACTCTGTCCCACAGGTTGCTGACAAATGAAGTCCCTACTCCAGATTAAGAAGTTATGTACTCATCATAATGTTCCATCTGAGTAGGTGGCTTCATTTGTCTGCAACCATCCCCCCCCCTTCCCCCTGGCCTTCAGAAGAGTTAGTTTGGTGGTATTATCCTGCCTTTTCCTGGTGGGATACCTTTTTAGGTATATATAGGAGGGCAAACTTGATCTGAGGTCATTTGGGGTTGGCAGGGGATTATGGGTGAGGGGAGGGGCTAGAGCTCGGATCCATAGCTGTATAAATAGTTGCCGGCTCGGATCCGATATCGGATCCAAGACCCACAGCTTGCAGACAAATGAAGCCACCTACTCAGATGGAACATTATGGTGAGTATATAACTTCTTATTTCTGTACTTAAGTACTACATTACATTACATTGGAAGGATAGAGCATCACTCACATGGGAGGGTTTCAAACAGTTATCTACCAAACACCTACTAGCTCACAAATATTTAACCTACACTGAGAAATCCCACACTCACTTTACAAAATTTTGGAAATCCCTTTTTGAACATATTCTAGCTTGAAGTTGGTATATATAATCAATGATGGAATTTTGGCATATGTGTAAATAGTTCTTATTGTTTTGCATTTATGTTTTATTATTCAGCAATGTATTCTCTGGTCATTTTACTTACCTGTCTAACATTGTTATGTTTTACTGTATCTGTTTTCACAAAAAAAGGAAATAAAAGTATTTTATACAAAACAAGTAATAATAACTGTTTTACTTGCAATTACTTCTTTATTCCCCCTCATTGTCCTTCTAAATATTATCAACATAAAATGATATATATACATATATATATATATATATATATATATATATATATATATATATATATATATATACTTTACAGATCACCCACCAGTTTATCACAGTTAACAAAATTACATTTTTCCCACTCACTTCACATTTCAAAAGTCTATCCCAGTATTCAGAGGCATTTAGCATTATAATTTCCATTTATTCACTAATTTTGTAGTGTTTGTTGGTATTCTTACTGATCATCTCCATCTCCCAACACCAGCCTCTGGTTCACTTCCAAGGTACTCTTGACTCTTGTAGTCAGCTCTTCTTCTGTACTCTATCTGTCAAGAATTTTTCTTTGAAGCAGTGGGAAAGGTTTCTCTGGAAAAGCCTCTGAGCTTTGTTGTTGTCAGAGGTATGAGAAGCAGAGTCTCCTTCTGCTTGCTGGCTCAGTCTTTGTTGATTAAACTTTTTTCAGTTCCTATGTAGCCATTTCTGTATCAAAAATGTCTTTGATCCTCCAGGAAAAAAAGTATATTGAAGAAAGCCTGATACAGTAGCTTGAATCTCACACCTGCCTGCTGGCATTCTCAGATTGCTGGGAGCTAGGATAAACATGCTTCTCTTCTGCCTGGCGTGCAGTGAGTAATCATTTTATAGAAACACTCTGCTGTCCCAAAGTTTTAATGCTTTCCATTCTGTTACAGTTTTGTCAGAAGCAATTCTTTGTGCTTGCATGATTGCACCTTTATCAATACAGGTCTTGCATTTTTTTCTCATGGACAGATTTGTATCATGCACACAATATGTCCTGTCAATTAATACTTGCCTACGATGTTGGTTTTCTTACTGATAACACTGATTCACTTCTTTGCATTTCTATTTATTTGTATAAAATTATATGTTCATTTGTATATGTTCTGCCTGTTTTGCTGTTGGCAGTTGGCGCTGGTCATGACTGAAAAAGATCTTTCTGATTCAGCCCAGCGACCCAGTAACAAATTCAGTAAATAAATATCAGTCCAGTTGCTTGTTTGTGCTTTCATAAAATTAATAGTCTGTTCCTTCCAATTTCTCTAGTACTGCTGAAAATCTCAGGTTTTCTGTGTGCTTTGTCTTTTAGCTACTTTTTGAAACTACTTTTCTTGAGAATTCTCATGCAAAGCCTGCCTTTTCTTTTCAGCCACTAATTTTTGCAGTTTTATCAATTCATCAGAAGACCTAAAGTTTCTCCTATTTTTTATGTATTCCTTCTGTGTTTCACTTACTGTAAATACCTCTGAGTGCATCTGAATTACTTTGTCCCTTAAATTGCAATCTCCTGTACCAAAGCTGAAACTTTTTTAAAACACCTTTATTGAATTATCACTTGTGATATAGGCAAATTTACATTTATACAAAAGTAGTCAAACTGTATTAACAAATTAACATTAACAAACATTATACTTCATATAACCTAAGCAACATTACATAAAGTATTCAATTCCATTCTATTACCTTTGCCTCTTTAGTCATTTGCTCTTAATACCTTGGTTCTTTTGCCAGTTTTCTCCAATAAATTCCAGCCCTCTCTTGCCTATTATCAGTGTCCCTAGTTGCAGTCATCCCTACCGGCAGAATCTCCTTTCTCCATTCCCATGTTGGCTTAGTTCTTAGAATATTTTCTGCTACTTTGTGGATGTAATATTCTGTATGATTATTGTCATTCTCCATAAAACCCTGCATCCAAAATCACAGTCTCTCCTTGTTTTTTGAGTTTCTCCCCTGTTTCAACATCATCCCTTTTCACTTTGAATTGTAGATCTGAAGTAGTTTACTTCATTTGGTCTTCAACCTGTGGGTACCGGATCCGTTTCGGATCCAAGCCAGCAAATTCACTAGCATCTGCCCTGAGCTCCAAGCTCCTCCACTTACCCATAACACACCTCCACTACCTTCCAATCCCCAGATCTCGTTTGCCGCGATTTGCCTGAAGCATCGTGATCTCCTGAGCTCCGAGTTAGTGAGTGGGTTATTTGCTTTTTAAGCAGCTTTTTCTAATAATTTTGAGTGTTAGGCGTTTAGTGTAGGTTTCCTCTTCCTCTCCTCGCTGATGCGTCGTGTATTAGAAAATTTCCTGTAGTTTTTAGTGTTAGTTTGTTAGTGTGCATTACTTCTCCTACCCCCTCAGTGTTCTGTGTGACTTGAGTGTGTGGTGAGTGGTTTTGAGTGGGAAACCAGTAACTTTTTTCTTCTCCTTTTCCTTCTCTAGTGTGAATTTTGCTTATGTAGAGACATGGCTGGCCCCAAGCTTGTCTTCAGAAGGTGCACTGAGTGTGGCCACAAATTGTCTCCTGCAGATGGCCACACTCTTTGTGTGATGTGCTTGGGCGTTGCCCATTTGAGTATTGATTGTACTATCTGTGCAGGTTTTAACCCGCGTGCTATAAAGGACAGGAAGGCTAATTTAGCCCTAAAATGCCTTCTACCCACTTCTGAGGTGGCTGCCTCGTCCACTGCTTCGGTCACAGCTACTGCTGTGGCTGCCTCTCCTTCCTCTCTTGCACTTGCTTCTCCTCCCAACCAGGCTGGGACTCAACCTCCCATTTTTAAGCCTGTGGAAGTGGAGGGGAAAAGGGGCAGAAAGAAGGGGAGAGAGCACAAATTGGACAAGCACAAACCAGAGAAATGAGGTCTCAGGACCTTCCTTCTACTCCCGCCAAAAGTCAGGCTAGGATCCTTGACTCCCCTCGGCTCCGATCTGTGAGATTTTCCCCAGAGCTGGAGGAGACATATCCTCCATCTAGGGCCTCAGTTCCTTGACTCGCCAGGCCGGAGTATGTGGCCTCGTCGAGATCCACACATAGCTTATCAGAAGTTGACATGGATAAAATGATGAGGTTCATTTGTACTCAGATCCAAATGGGGGTCTTGCCAGCACCCTCACCATCTGGAGAGGGGAGCTCGCTTCCTTTTTTCACACCAATTTCTCCTTCTCCGATCCGTCCACCAGGTTCGGAGTACTTGGATCCCAGGATGGCCTTAGTCAGGGGGTCGGCGCTGACAGTACCCGTCTCCTCAATGCTGACAGCTGCCTGGAGCATGTCGGATCTGACCAGTTCAGATCCAAGTGGCTCTCAGAGTCGGAGCTTGGGTGTCTGATCCGGGGGAGCGGAACCTTTTTCATCAGCTCCGGCATTGTCGGGCTAAGTTCCCTCCCCACGGAGTTCCGTCCACGTCAGGCCTGGCTCCGATTCTCATGTCAGATCCTGGGAGAGTGGCTTCCTTATTGGTACCCCCAGAAGGCTCGTTTTCCCTTGGCATTCAGCGTGGTGAAAAGAGTTCTCTCCACTGCATCGAGACCCTTAACTCTTTCCTCTGATTCCGCCCAGACTCCCTCAGCTCTGTCTACAAATCCCTTCATTTTACCAGATGGACAGCCCATGCTCGAGGAGCCCCAGGCGGCTCCCCCTGAGGAACAAGTTGCTCTCTGAGTTCCCCCCGAAGAGCCCCATCGGAGAAGTGCCTTGCAAGCATACGTGTAAAAGGAGGCACTTGGACCCCCCCCCCCCCGAGTCCCTCACTGAGGACACTGATTTGAATGATGGGGAAGGTTTCCCCAGGTCACCTCCTGAGGATGTCTCCTTTGGAGATATCATGGAAATCCTATGCCAGCAGGGAGGTTGATCCGCCCCCATACCTTCTTCTGACGAATCTGTGTTCCTGGTGGCTTTCAGCATGGGCCCATCTACTTCCTGGGTGTCCCCTCCAGCAGATCCCCTGGTGGACTTGGTCACCTCGCGGGCCTGGAAGAAGCAGGACACCATGGAATCAATCCCTAAATGTCCAGATAAGATCTTGAGTTCACCATCAGCTAGAACAAGGACTCCCCCATAGATGCTATGGTGGTAGCAGCAGCCACAAAAAAAGAACTAGCCCAAGATGGTTCCTCGGTTCATCCCCCTGACCGATAGTCTCAGATGTTGGACCGCTTAGGGAAGCGGGTTTATGCATCAGCAACCTTTTCCATCAGGGCACTGAATTACCTGGCCCACGTCACGAGGCTCCAGCGCCACCTGGTCAAGGAACTGGCTGAGTCTCCTCCTAAGTCCATGTCGCAGGAGGACAGAGACACATTCTCCGCGAGGATGGCCACTTTAAAAGCAGTCTTCAACACATCCATGCGACACTTTTCACATGCTATCGAAGGAGCAGCTAGGACTGCTGGGTCTGGCGTGTCCATGAGGCGCAACACCTGGCTCAGACTATGTCAGTTTTTGTAATCTTTCAAGGCATCTTTTGTCAGTGCCCCTTATGACTGCTTTACTCTTTTTGGTAAGACTGTCTGAGACTTTGGTCCAGAGTGATAAGGATGGGAAGACACTGTCTGCTGTCGGAATCCGCTTCTCGAACCCTCAAAGATCCTTTTCCCGGAATTAAAGAGGGCAAAAGAAAATGTGGTTCCGGAAGTCACAGTATTCCTGGGACACTCCGGGCTCTTCCTCCCCCCGAGGCAGAGGGGGACAGGATAGATGCCGGCCCAGAGGCAGAAGGGGTCAGAGGAATTTTGGGTCTCGACAACCTTTCTCAGACAGGCCCGGACAACAACCCTGAGGGATTGCCCGACTGCTCTACTCTGGAGGCAGTCGGGGACGATTTTCATTGCACCTGGTAGCTTGGGAGTCCATAACATCAGACCGCTGGGTGCGTCAAATCATATCCAGAGGTTGCTCTTTCATCTTTGTGGTTCCTCCCAAACTTCCCAAACACCTCACGGATGTACCACCCACCCAAAGGGAGGCAGCAGCACTGGAAATCTCCAAGCTGCTAGAGAAACAAGCCATCAAACCCATCCCCCCAGATCAGTGCGGATTGGGCATCTACTCCAAACAGGGGACTTAAGGACCATTCTGGCCCTATCTACCCTGAATCTGTCATTTGCGAAAGAAAAATTCCGGATGGTCACATTACAGTCCATCATGCCGTACCTGCAAGAGAGTGACTGGATGTGCTCGTTAGACCTCCAGGATGCCTACTATCGCATAAAGATGCACAGAAGCTCCAGGAGGTTGCTCCGCTTCCGGCTAGGAGTCAATCATTACCAATTTCGAGCCCTATCCTTTGGTCTCACCACAGCCCCCAGGGTGTTCACCAAAGTGATGACGGTAGTAGCAGCTCACCTGAGGCTTCAGGGGATTTGGGTCCATCCGTACCTGGATGATTGGCTCCTCACTGCTCCCACCAGGCGTTTACTTTCTCAAACCAGGGATTATTTCTTAAAGCTTGCTCTTCAATTGGGGATTACAGTCAGTGCATCCAAATCACTTCTAAATCTTGTCCAGGTGACAGACTACATTGGGGCATGGATAGACACACTACAGTGCAAAATCTTCCTAACCATGGAGAGAGTATGAAACCTGAGGTTGCATGTCTCCCTGATCTACCATTCTCATCTTCCCTCGGCAGATTCAGTGTTAAGGGCCTTAAGTTCAATGGCAGTGACCATAACGCTTCTTCCTTGCGCCCGGTTACACATGCGAGTACTACAGTGGGCCCTAGCAGTACAGTGGTGCCTGTTGGAACTTCCATTATTGTATGCAATACACCTCAGTCGAGTCTGCCGGTCATCCCTTCTGTGGTGGATGCGCTCTCCGGATATCTTGGAGAGATGACCTTTTGTTCCAGCCGCTGTCCAAGCCACAGTGACCATGGATGCCTCCCAACTTGGGGGGGAGCATTGTTTGGGAAGGACAGTCCAAGGCCTGTGGTCCCCAGTCGAGACCAGTTTGCACATAAACATTCTAGAGATGAGGCCGGTCCTTTTGGCGTTGCAGGCCCTTCATGCCTTTCTTCCTCTGGGGACCATTGCAGTTCAGTCAGACAACATATCAGTGGTCTGGTACGTCAATAAACAGGGAGGGATCAGATCTTACCCCCTTTGTCGCGAGGCCATGAGAGTGTGGGAATGGGTGATCTCCACCGGTCGCTTTCTCATAGCAGCGCACATTCCGGGACAGTCCAACATGCTAGCGGACAGATTAAGTCAGACTGTTCTAATGCCTTAGGAGTGGTCTCTGAATCATTCAGTAGCAGAGCAGATCTTTCTGGAGTGGGGTCAGCCTTGCTGTGATCTCTTCATATCTCCTTCCAACGCGAAGTGCAGTGAGTTTTTGCTCTGAACCCCCTGCCAGGGCAGTCCTCCAGAGATGCTCTAGTCCATGTTTGGCCTCCTGGTCTTCTGTATGCTTACCCTCCAGTACCTATTATTCTGAGGCTTCTACAGAAAGCTTGTTGACTGGGGAGCAAAGTGATCCTCATTGCCCCAAATGTCAGCAAACTCAATCTGGGTGTTGAAAGGTAGTGGAGGTATGTTATTAAGGGGAGGAGCTCGGAGCAGATGCTAGTGAATTTGTTGGCTCAAATCCGATACAGATCCGGTACCCACAGGTTGAAGTCAAATGAAGTAGAACTACTCAGATGGAACATTATGGTGAGTACATAACTTCTTTTTTTCTGCTTGTGCTGTGTATAGGAGCCTTAACTGTACAGCTCTGAAAATACTCCTTCAAATTGGGTAATCCCAGTCCGCCCTGTTCTACTGGAAGAATAGGGCTTATCCCACTAGACTCATGCCGTCTTCCCCTCCCAGATAATGTCCTTCTGCTCTTTATTAATTGTTATCCACAACTTCTCCTCAGGTTGATAAAAATATGAATGACCTGTGTATAAGACTAAAGGGACTAAAAACATTTTGATTGTTTGTATCTTACTATCCATATCCATGTAACAAAGCTTCAATTTTCTCATTTTTTATATTATCTTTTGTTTAGTCTCTTCCCACATATCCATAGCTGCCACACCAGAATCATTTTAATCCATCTTCCTAAATACTTCATTTTATCATGTCCCCATAAATAAGGATATTGCTGAACCAATTTGTTTGTGGGTACATAATTTACCACTATTACCTTTGTTTTAGTTTCTTAATTTTGTATCCCAAAAAGATTTGAAACTGTCTTAAAATGTTCCACAACACTGTAATGTTTCTTTCTGGTTGTGTCAGGTATAAAATAATATCATCTGCAAATAGAGCCAGCTTTTCTTGACTACCATACCAATTATATCCTTGAATTTCTGAGTCCCTTATTTTCTTTGCATGTGATTTTAAATGTAACGCAAATAACAAAAGGGAAAGAGGACACCCCTGCCTGCTTCCTCTGCTCAAGCAGAAATTATCAAGAGGATCCCACCCACTTTAATTTTCACATCCGATCTCTCATATATCTTCCTAATCAACATTATAATTTTTTCAGTAAATGTAAATGCTTCCATTGCCCTGCTCATAAAAGCCCCAACTTACTCTGTCTAATGCTTTCTGTTCATCAAGATCCACCAACAATAATGGTATTTTCGTACATTCCACTTCACTCTGGATCATCAGTGTTCTGTTAATGTTGTCAAATGTTTGTCTCCCCTCCACCAAACCACACTGATCCATATCTACTAGTTTTGGCATTACTTTTGTCATTCTTTTAGCCATTATAGATATGAACACTTTATAATTGTGGTTTAGTATTGAAATGGGCCTGTATGAAGCTAGGTCTGATGGATCTGTACCCTTTTCAGGTGTTACAGCTGCCACTGCTTTGTTCCAGGATGTTGGTACTTCTCCTCCTCCTCCTCTTAAACAAAACCTTCCAGATCTTTGTTGGTTTTTTTCCCTCCTAGCTTCCACACTTCTACAGGAATACCATCTATTCCTGGAGACTTTCCAGTACATTGGTTATACATCACAATTTTTATCTCAACTCCTCCTGTCCTAACCATTCGTAATTGAGCTTCATCTACCTCTGATCTTGGCATAATTAATTCTTCCATAAACATTTCCATTTGTATCTTTTCTTGATTTCCATATTTCTCTGCTTTTTACAGACTTTCATAGAATTTCCAAAATATTTCTAATTCCTCAACAAGATATCTTGTCACCTTCCTTGTTATAGGTCCCTAAGTTTGGCAACAGCCCTTTCTACTTTCTGTTGCCTGAGTCATTGTGCTAAAAGTTTTTGTGCTCTACTGTTATTATCAAAACACAGTTGCTTAACAGCAGTCTTTCTAAACTCATGCATATTATTGAGGTAATCTCTTATTTTCTGCTTAGCATTCTGCAGTTGATCCTCCTCTTGTTCTGTGAGATTCCTCCTATTCTGCAATACTTTAGCATTTGTTAATCTGTCTAAATAATTCTTGTTGCTTCTTAACCATGCCTTCCTTTTTTTATTTCCGTCCTATTTTTAAACTCTATCTTAATTTTATCCCACTCCCTAGCTATATTTTCAGAAGAAATTTCTGTCCTCTCTAATACCTCCAGAATAATCTGTACTACCCATTCCTTACATTTCTCTCTTTTCAACAGATAGGTGGGAAAGTGCCAGTGTCATTTGTATTTCATTACCTTGTGTTTTTATTTTAGTTAATTGGCGCATGATCTGCAGTAGTTATTGGGCGCGTATCATGGCATTCAGTTAAGTGCACATGTTCCTGTGAAATGTAAATTCTATCTAGCCTAGCCCAGTTTTTATATCTTGAAGAATAATACATAAATTCACTCCAAACTCCTATTACTGAATTCACATCTTCCATACCAAATATTTTCATAAATTTCTTCAAAATTCTACCCTCCCTTGTTATACTTCCCTTCTGGGCCCACCAGAAGCAGCTTCAATGTTGCAAATCACATTCCAGTTCCCACCTATAAGTAGTATTCCTTGCTGAAAACTGATTATTTCTCCCAGAATTTTCTTAAGCTCCATTATAGCAGTTGTAGGTGGAATATAAATACATGCCAGTACAATCCTCCTCCCTTCCTAGTAGCCCCTTAGCACTACAAATCTGCCATTATTATCTTTCTATCCTCTTCTATCACTATTGGAGCTCCTCTTGCAATTAATATAAGTACTCCCCTTTTTCTTTTTCCCAGTTAGTCCACTGAATAACCATCCTGAAAACATCTCTCTATCAAATTCACATATTCAGTTCTTTCTAAGTGTGTCTTCTGTAACATAGCCAATTGCACGCCACATTTGTTAATATAGTTCACTACTCTTTTTTTTTGTATTTATCTATGAGACTGTTGACATTTAAAGACATTACAGAAGGCATCATTGCATTAAAAAGTTATTGTTTCCACCTTTTATGTATAATACCTTTTTTGTTAAATGTCTAGCTTCAGCTTTTGTGTTAAATGAATGCACTGTTTGACAGGTTGAACTTTTGTGCAGTTGTTTCCTGTCATATCCATTTGAGCCTTTGTCATATCTTACAGAACTTTTTGTTTATTGAAAGCCTTCAAGCAATAAAAAAAAAACAAAAACACTGCAGTGCCCCCTAAAACCCTTTAACGTAACACTAGCACACAAAACTAGGTACATCTTCAAATACTGTAGTTTTACCCTCCTAATAGGAACAAAAAACCCCAAACTGGCAGCCACCCCTGAACTTGAATTAACCTAAAAGAAAGGTTAAACTTGCTAAGATGTATGTTGTTGCCTGTGCTTCTACTAAGTGCTAATTAGTTTTGTCTTTTCTTTATAGCTCTCCCAGCTGGGAAATCCCCTGAATGCTGAGAACATTATCTCCTAGCCAATTTCTCTTCAGTTTTTTCTTCAGTCAGTCGCTGTCCAGCAGACTGTAAGCAGTTTCTCTTTATCAGACACAAAACATAAAGGCTGGCTGCAGAATTGCTACTGAGCATACATGTATTTGCTAGAAAAAAAACTCAAAATATTCTTTTTCATTTACTTGCTTACTCTTAATACTTGTTACTAAATCAATCTAAGGTCCTTAATCCAGTCAGTTCCCCATGCGAGAATGAGAAATAACACATTATACTAGGTGATTTCAACTACCCCTCCATCAACTGGGAAACTACTCATGCACCAATGCACTGGCCCAACGCTTCCTGGAATTCATCAGTTCTAGTGGCCTAAACCAGCCCATTCTTACCTCTTACTAGAAGAAGCAACATCCTTGACCTGGTTATTACTAACATGGGCAACCAATAGTCAATTCCTCCCTGGTTAGATCCGACCATAAACTAATCACCACAGAAATCCACATCTCACCCCCCCGCAAAGGTATCCACCATGAAAAACTTCTTCAAAGCTGACTTTTGGTTTCTAAAAACAGAGGTGGCTAACTTCACAGCACCCATGCCAATGGAAAATAGATGCATGACTGCCAGATCATACATCAGTGCACTGTACGAACATGTACATAAATGCATGAACCATCCATACCCAACAGAACCAAGACATTCTCCTACAAAAATAGTAACCCAATCTGGTGGTCCCCTGTCATTAATAAACTCTACAACAGAAGGAAGAAACTGTTGCAGAAAAAGGTGAAGTCCCAAGACTGGAAAAATTCCGTTATTAGCCTCAACAAAAAGTTGAGATCCTTCATCAAAACATCCAAAGCCAGACATTAAAAACAACCGCAAAGCCTTCTATAGTTTATATCAGGAATTACCATGGCAATACTCAGATTGGCTCTGAGTTACTGGACAATGGTACCTCCTATACTGACCCAACAGATATTGCCAGCATACTGGCAGACAGATTCAGTGCCAACTTTACCCCCCCCCCCCAAAGGACCAATCTCAATACCGGAAGAATGCCTTTACTGCAGCACAGGTTAAAGCTGCATTGTCCAAGGCCAAGAATACAGCTTCCATGGGACCTGACAATATCCCTGGCTGTGTTCTACATGAATTACAAAGTGAACTGACACCACAGCTGTGTGCCCTGTTCACTCACAGCCTCACCTCAGGCTTTGTCCCTACCGAATGGCGCACTGCTACAGTCATCCCTCTCCATAAAGAAGGAGCGACTACAGACCCTGGAAATTATCGCCCCATTAGCCTGATGAGTCTGATATGTAAGGCTATAGAGTGCATCATCATGGACCTAATTAACAAGGATATAGGGAATCCCCAAACTCTAGATCCCATGCAATTTGTTTTTGTGAAAGGTAGATCAAGCCTGCTCAACCTGGTTGACTTCTTTGAGTCAGTCACCAGAGCTGTGGATGAAGGTAAGGCAGTTCATACAGCCTACCTCGATCTGACTAAGGCCTTTGATACCATTCCTCACTCAGAAATTATTGATAAACTCACCAAACTAGGCATCAACCCCTATATCATTAGGTGGGATGCAAACTGGCTCACAGAACCCACAGTATGAAAGTAGCGGACTCCAAGTCAGACTGCTGACCAGTCACAAGTGGAGTCCCACAGGGATTGGTCCTAGGTCCTCTCCTGTTTGGCATCTACTTCTCAGAAGTCCAGGCCAGCACGGAGGGGACTCTGGCTGACCAAGTTCACAGATGGCTGCAAGCCGGGTGCCTTTATTTACTCCCCAAGTGATGCAGACATCCTACAGAAAGGCCTCACTGAGACCAATGATTGGTGTCAAAACCATGGCCTTAAGCTTAATGCCAATAAATGTGTCTTCATCCCCTTTAGGAAAAACTCTGTTCCCACTAATTAGCACATCGATGGGAGCCCACTGAGCAGTGAAGGTGTTATAAGAGATCTGGGGACACAGGTTGACAGCAATCTCTCCTTCGACCAGCACATTGCCACTGTGGTCAGAAAGCCCTTCTATGTGGCATATGTCATTACCAAGGGTTTTGCATCCAGGAAGAAAGAGGTCTTCATTTCTCTGTACTCTTCCTTCATTATAACAGTCATAGAGTATACTACCCCATTTGGCATGTACCTCACTAGATACCGGCAACAGATGGAGAGGCCACAAAAGTACCTCACAAAGAGGATCCTAGGCCTTAAACACATGCCCTACATGGACAGACTAAAAAACTCCTAACTATTCTCTGTCTCATATCATCTACTAAGAGGCAATCTCTGCTTGACTTACAAAGCTATGTCTGACCCAGCTCTGTTTGAAACGCTTCATCTAAAGAAATCCCAGTCCCTCCGCACCACACGCTGCAAGACCTCAACCTCATTACCATAATCAGCAGAACATGCTGGAGGGACAGGTTCAAAACCCAGAGGCTGCCCATGCTCTGGAATAGACTTCCCATACTTGCCAAGCAGAGCACCTCACTGGCCCTCTTCAAGAGAAATCTTGATGAGTGGATGGGAAATAGAAAGTTCACCCCAGGGATCATTCCAGTGACTCTACTTGATAGAGGCATTAAGAATGAACATTGGTCGGCACAATGCCAGGGCACTTCTATGTGCTAGGCTTGTAAAGGCTCCAGGCCCATTAGCCTATTACGCACCTATGAACCTATTAATTTTTCTTTTGCCATGCTCTTTTAACCAGGCTTTTTTTTTCATTGCATTGCCTACATTTCTTAAAATTGAACAAGAAGAGAGAGAGATGGTCCCTATTGCACTTGAAATAACTGAAAAAAACTTTACTTTATAGCATGCAAAGAAAGCCACACACCACAAAAGACAGTGCTAGTAGGAAAAAAATTTCTTTACTTATAGTTAACATTCTCCCTCCTCTTACTCTCCCCAAAGCATTTTTTGAACATTAATAACATGACGTATGTCATATGCTTTAGAGTCCCCCTCAAGTCCAACAAATTAAAGTCCAATATTTCCAGATTTTTTTGTTCTGTCATATTTTGCACATATAATTATTACATTGTAATCCCACATTAAGTTACTATTTTTATTACTGTACATCTCCATCTCCCAGATCCTGTCTCTGCTTCATTTTCAACATACTCTGGATTCTTCTAGTCATCTCTAGTGCTCCTTTCCTTCACTCCAACATTTTCCATTGAAACATTGGAAAAACTTTCACAGGTACAGTCTCTCTGTGGTCTTTATTACCAGAGGAACAAGAAGCAAAATCTCTTTCTCTTTCACAGCTCACTTTTGGTTGAACAAACTTTTTAATTTCCTCCTTAACATGTACTTCATCAAAAATGATTTTGTCCCTCCTGGGAAGACAAAAGCTGAAATTTGAGTTACTTTTTGCTGAACAGATGCAAAATTCTTTCCAGCCAAACTGTTTCTTTCCCTTCTTGTTGATTTGCTCTTTCTTTCACAAAATTTGTTCTTTGCTGGTATCCAGTTGGTGTAATTATTAGCCGTTAACTGAATTTTCTGAATTTTACACAAATTGATTGCTTTTACTTTTTTTTTTGAGTTTCTGTTTTCAAATTAAGAGCTTTAATCCCCTGTTGATCAGTGTGCAGTCATTTTTGAAGACTTCCTAGATGTTGATGCCCTTATCTTTGCATGTAGTTAAAGAAGGAGGCCTTCAGTGCCATTCTAGCAAATGAGTCTCCAGTTCTGACAGAAAGAGAGGTCAGGAGTACAGCTGCACTGGCACTCACTAGAGAAAAGGCCAAAGCATGGATGGAGTTTGAGTCAAAAATGAATGACTTTCAGTTGTTCATCATAGCATTCACTGTTGCAGTCATGGCATTTGGGATTTCTGCCTAAAGGGAGCTTGATATCCAGCCCATCTTCCAGCATTTACCTTCCTGCCCTGCTGGCTTTGGTTGAATCCTTCCCTCCCTTGTCTAACTCAGAAGTCAGAACATGAGTAGTATAAAAGAGGTGATGCCATGCCGTCTTCAAATCTTTTTTTTTTTTTTTCTAAAACTGTATGCTGTTGCAAGCTTCTGAAGTCCAGTGGGTAGGCCTGCTTTTGGGAATCCATATCAAGCACCCACTGTGGAAATATTCTTGTCTGCTTTAGTGTTGTTGATTTTAGCTCCTAAAATTTTCCAGTAGATATTTTCAAAAAAAGTTGGTAATTTTCTTGAGTGCAGGAAGCAAATCTCTCAAGATTATCATTCCTATTGCTTGTTTAGTTTAGGTCTGGTGTAGGAAGTGTGGGCAGTTGTCTGTATTGTGCTGGATGCATCATCTGCCTAGGAAGGAAGACATATGCTTGATCCTGCTCTACCATGGTGTCTGCCAAGATCTCCTCTAGGCACTCAAGTGTAACTATTTGGAGAAACACTATGGGATGAAGCAAATCAAAACCAAGGACTGCCTTTCTGAATCCAAGGGTTTTCCTAGGCATTGCAAACAGAGGTGCATGTGCAGCCCCCATATTTGGAGTTAATTACTGCAGAGACCCAGAGCTATCCCTTTGGAGGATGCTGTACAGCCACATATTGCCATGTTTTCCCAGGCCAATTTTGCTGTGCTGTTGGTCAGACTTAAGGCTTCCCTGAGGACCTTTGGACTTGACACCCATATTGTTTTTGGTAAATAGCTGCTACTTTTTCATGAGGAGACATGTTTGACTGAAGACCCATGTCAGACGTATGTAAAGGTGGAGATCCAGAATGGACAAGAATTAGCTGAAAAGATGTTTAATAGACTGGAGGAGAAAAAAGTAAAATCTGCATCTATTCATCAGCTTTTTCATTCCCAGCCTTCTAACTATAAAAAAAAAACAATAACAAAACACCGCTCTGAAAATGCCCACAACTTATTTTATTATATAAAACTAAGCAGTTTCATTCTTGCACTTAATAGAACTTCCTCAGAGTTAAAAGAAGTTATATCACTTCCTGCTGTTTAAATGCAAATTTTGGCACCAAAAACCTTCTTAGTATACTAAAAGCTACCCTACCATGAGCTGGCCTCTTTATCTTAAGCAGATTAAAAAAGATAACCTTCATAAAAAAAAGTGTGGAGGTTACAGGAAAAATGGCAAGCACAGTGTAAGGATGAATCTGGAGGCCCTTAGGGCCATGGTATCCAGAGGAAACAGCTATGATTCAATCATGTCTTTCCCCTTTCCCTAAAATTCCCTAAAAATCCTAACACCATTTCACCTCCTCCCCCAACTTGTTCTCCCTATAAAAATTGGTGGCCACTTTGGCCTCTTTGTGAAGAAGTGCAAAGTTATCACCCCAGACTATTAAGTTGTCATTATTCTGAAACAGTGATACAATTTTCATTTTCTAAACAGACCTGAATTCCAGAGTAGCTCTTTCAGTTCCTAAGGAGTAAACTCATTTGGTCCCATCTGCATAAGAGGATCTCCTTGCTAAAGAAAGTTCCTAAAAGAGAAGAAGAGAGTATAGCATTTTGCTCAAGACTTTTTCTGTTGCCAAGAAAAGAAGACACTTAGAGACTTACTTTATAACCTTCAGAATTAAACAAACTCTTAAAAATGCCAAAATGTATTACTCTTGCACTTCAGGGTCTTCTGCCTTTTTCCTTAGAGCCTTCTAGTCAGCTTGGATCTAAAAAAATGCTTACCCCCATTCACATTGCCGAGATACACAGAAGGTTTCCATCTCCTTGCCCTTTGGCTTATCTAATGCACCCAGTGTATTCACAAATAGCTTGGTTGAAATAACAGGGTCAGAGGTATTCATATCATGTCATCTCCTACCTAGATGATTGACATATTCAGGCAGTCTTTTAGAGGAAATGCAGTAGGCTCTACAGTTCACTCAAGCATGTTTTGAGAACCTACGTCTCTCCTAATCATACCAAAATCCCATCAGACCCTGACAAGACAGATGCAGTTTCTTTGGAGGGAGGGGGAAAGGGAAACCGCGCTATTGGGCAGAGAAGAACAGGGGACCTTTCTTTCCTTGGACAAAGTACTTCATTTGTCCCAATACCTGTTTGTAGTCTAAGAGTAGAATGCTGTCACTATAAGGAGGTTCCTGAGATTTCTCTTTTACATGGCTCCCTGCATACTAATGGTACTTCTTGCAAGACTGCACATGGGGAAACTAGAGTAGTACCTCAAGAACAGATGGTTCATGGAGTATTCTGTCTTGTTCTTACTTTACAGAAAGAAAGAAAGAGCTCCCGTGGTAGATAGCCTAGGCCCTTCTCTAAGGGGTTACTATTTAAGTTGCTCCTGGGACTCCGGCTGTCACCACAGACTCATCCAACAAAGCCTGAGAAGCATACGTGGGAGATCTCTGTATTCAGAACTCCTCGGACAAGCATATCAGAAAATGGTACAGCAGTGTCAAAGAGATGATGATTATGATGGTGGTGGATTTTACATTAGCCTTCAGTGCCTTCAAACAGACTTGAGCACAGGTGATCCTACACCACAGTTATGTGGTACATCAGTATGCAGTAGCATACCCACTCCTACCTGCTGTGCAGGAAAACAATGCATTCATTTTTGGGAGATAGCCAAGGAGTCTGGCATGACCCTCAAGGTGGGTTACATCCCATCTGAGGAGAATGTCTTGGCAGACAAGCTGAGTTGGAGGCAGTTGGATCTACATAAATGGGTGTTAAACAGCGATGTGTTCATGGACGCCACCCATAGGTGGAATGTGCCAAAATAAGCCTTTTTTGGTTCTCCGCAATAAGCAACTCTGGACGTTTTGTAGTAGAACAGCAGCCCCTGAAGCTTTGACAGTAGAGGCCTTAGATGCCTTTTCTAAAACATAGGCAAGTTTACTGTTTCTGTACCACTTTCAAGTGTGTTTCCTCTTAACTTTTCATTCAGTAGCCTTGATCCCCAAGGTATTACAGAATATTTTATTTTATTATTTTTTTTTTAACTGGAGTAGACGAAAGAGACTGGTGGACCATTTTTGGATTCAGCTTTAGGAATACAAAAATGAAGTAGCATCAGCAATTTACAAAAGACTGTAGCGGACAAATAAATAGCAAAAGAATATAACATACATTGGTAGTACAGTTACAAAATAACAGACTTTTTTTTTTTTTTTACTAGAAAACTGTATTTGACTTTGTGAAATATGCAGTCAAAATGAAAAAAATTGTCATCTATAATATTTAGAATGTATACACAGTGCTGTAGTTAAATGTTCTGCTGTGGATTAAGAGAAATGTAGCGAACAGAGAAAGAGAGATGAGTTGGGAGGAGGAGAAGCCAAAACTATTATTAATAGCTGTCATTTAGCCTTGACAACTTGGGTGTTCTTCATAGCCAGTGTTGCTTGACTGATTCTTGGGTCTTTCTTCCATATAGAAGGCTGTGACTGGCCCATAGAGTGCTTACATGATCCCTAGCCAATGGGTATCTGACGACTTTCTGGACATCAGGTTAGAAGAAGGGCATCCATCGGCACCATCTTCAGTTCTTTCTAGCCATGCAGTCTAATGTGCTTCACATGTGTTTAATACACTTGCTGTCTGAAAGTCGGCTTATGTTTCCAGCAATTGTTCTCCTCCTCCCAGTCAGACAAGTACCTCATTGGGGAATTTTCTCTACTAATTTAATGTTCAAAAAAGTAAACAGTTGCTTAGTGTGGGAAGCAAATCCTGCATAAACACTTCCACTCATTTTGTTTGTTCTGCTTGGGGCCTCAGCACATCATCTCTAACTGTCCTGACTGGGAGAATCCATACTGCTACCTCAGTTTGTGGACCCTTTAACTCATAACATAGTGTCCATGATGCATCCAAACCTGGGAACTTTTAAAGCTGACATCTTGGATGATCTAGCACAAATCCATGGTAAATAATGTGAGAGAGACTAGGAAACCTAACACAGGGAAATCCTACGTAGAAAAATTGAAGAGATGTGGTGCCTTGGTAGAGACCAGGACCTAAATTCTGTACAGCTGATGTTCATCGTGTTTCACTGTTGCAGTCATTACACTTGGGTTATCCTGCTGGCAGGCTACCCGCAGTCAGCCTGAATTCCAAAGTCCTGGTCTGGCGTCAGTTGCTGTCACCTCTTCCCTGACGTTAGTGCGCCAGGGGTATAAAAGATGCAGCCGACCCCATTTTCTCCAGTCTTTCTTGCCGCGCAGTGCCCGAAGCAAAAGCAGTTTGCAAGTGCCAGTTGGCCAACTCCTAAGATTTTCGAAATCATATTTCAGATCCGAAGTCTTCAATAAAGCTAAGTACCCCATTGGGGAAACTTTTTTCTTGCTCCAGACCGATGTCAGAAAAAGTTAGCAATTGTATTTCTTGTGGGAAGCAAATACCACTTAAGGATTTCCACTCTTACTGTATTCCTTGCCTAGGCCCTGACCACGATGTTGCTAGTTGTCTGTTTTGTGCTAGATTTAACCAAAGCACTATTAAGCGTCGGTACAATTTTGCTTTTCATTATTTTGGCAGAAAGTTTAACTACATAATGCTGTCAGAACAACCGATGACCGGAATTCATAAAAAAACGCAGGGATAAAGACAAGAACAAGCATCTGAGGTCCAAAACCGACGAAGAAGCCTCATCTAGGCCAGTCGCCGGTTTGCCGGTGCTCAGTGAGGCGCTTTCGCAGCCCCTGACTCCCGCTACCTCAGAGCCGCAGGCCGCCTCCAACTCCCACGTGGAGACAGCTAGGCCTCTGGATACTCAAGGTATTGGCCCTTCGGAAATTAACCCCTCAGATGGGTCCGGAGCCACTGAGCAGGCATCAGCTTCTGAGGGGGTTTTCAGACCTACACAACTTTATATAAAGCCTACTTCAGCATCCAAGACAAAGTCTAAAGCAGTTTTAAAGACACGGAAACTAGTACAGCATTCTCCAGGACAGGCTTCTATGCCTAAAAAACAGATGCTCAAAATGGCCGAAGACCTAATTACTTTGATCAGGGGTTCCCATCCCCCTCCTGATAAGAGGCCTAGGCAAGACACTGAATATGATTCCTCTGATCAGGTTTCCAATTTCTTTGCTTCCTCTTCTGATCAGGGATATTCTGTTCCTCCCTATGAGGATTCTGATGCTGAAGATTCTATTCCTTCAGCTTTTCCTCCTGAGGACTACTCTTTTGAGGAAACCCTGCATACCATGAGGGATAATTTCCATTGGGAGAGCCAGGATTATTCCGATTCTAAGAAAAGATTCAGAGACTTTCTTTTACTTCCTCAGCACAGACCTCTTGCAATTCCCCCTGTTCTAGACATAGTAGATGATGTTTTTTCAGAGTCCGGCCTGTCTCCAGACTCTTTACCTCCTGCCCCTGTTAAGCCGGGCAGATACACAGAGTCCCAGACTCCCATAAATTTCTTTATAAAAACCCTGCTGCTGACCCAGAAACTATCTGTCAGGGTCCCAAAGGAGTCAAGGCTGCTTCTGCCAAAAACCCTGTCCCCTCAGACAGAGATTCTAGGACTTTGGACAGATGGGGGAAAAAGTTTACACTTCTGCTACCTTGGCTGTAAGGGCTTTAAATTGTCAGTTTCATATGCTCAAATATCAGCAATACTTAATGTCTTTGTTAAAACAAAAAAATGTTGACAAATTCTGAATGTTCGGAGAACAAAGATTTGCAGGATTTATTGCATGCAGCTGAACAAGTAGGAAAATATACTTTGCAATGTGGCTATGATTCACTGGAGGCCTCGTGCAGGGCCGCTGTTACTGGTTCTGTTATTAGAAGGCATGCTTGGTTAAAGGAACAGAATCTGCCTGATCATGTTAAAGCAAAATTATTGGATGCTCCATTACAGCATGATACTTTGTTTGGTGTTAAGGCAGAGGAGGTGTTAAAGAAAATGGAGGATAAGGCAAAATCTATGCAGACAGTAAAGGATTTCTTACAGGTACAGCCACCCAGATTTAGCAGGAACTGGCCGTCTAAGAATTGGTCCTTTCCAGTGTCAGACAAACCACAAAGAGGTAGATTCAGATGCCCTAGAGGCAGACAACAGCCCCAGGGCTCATACAGGCCCAAACAATGGGGTGTTTCTACCTCCAAAAGTGGAGAAGACAAATCACAGCCTTATAGAAAACAGTCCCAATGACTTCCCTCTGCCAATGCCAAGTACTTATTTTTTGGCATCACCCTTAGGGGGAAAGCTAGCACTTTTTTCCCAAACTGGCACAAGATCTCCCAGGACAAATGGGTCTTAAATATAGTCTCTCAGGGTTACAGGTTCCACTTTCACACCCTTCCAAAGGCAAAAGGCATGCCAGACCTGCCACGCAATCAATGGCAAGAGGCACAAAAACAAGTTTCATCCCTCATGGACATGGGGGCTATTCAGCCAGTGCCACACCAGGAGCAGGGACGAGGATTTTACTCAAGACTTTTCTTAGTACCAAGAAAGGACAAAGCCTGGAGACCAATTCTGGACCTGTCTATACTAAATACTTTTCTGGACGTCCCAAAATTCAAAATGTTGACTTTGCAACAGTTTCTGCCCATGCTGGACAAGAAGGCTTGGCTTGTGACTTTGGACCTGAAAGAGGCATACCTGCATGTCCCAGTCAGACATTCTTGCAGGAGATACCTCAGATTCATAGCTGGCTCACTACACTACCTATTCTCTGCACTGCCCTTTGGCTTTCTACTGCGCCCAGAGTCTTTACAAAATGCCCGGCGCCAATAATTGCATTTTGCAGACAAAGAGGAATTCAAATATACCCCTACTTGGATGACTGCCTTATTCAAGCAAAGGACAAAGATATTCTACTACAGCATCTGGCATTTGTAAAAAGATTACTAATATGCCTAGGGTACACAGTAAACGAAAAGAAATCAAAACTAGTACCCTCTCAAGAGATAATATTCCTGGGTGCAAGCTTAAATACAACTGCCCAGATGGCTTATCTCACGCCAGACAAACAAAGGCATCTGACTTCATACTTCAAAGTCATGGCAACAAAGACCCAGTTATCTGCAATAAAAATTCTGCAGGCTCTGGGCTACATGGTATCCTGCTTTCTACTAATTCCATATGCAAAACTGCATATGAGAAACTACAATGGTATCTAAAAAGTGTTTGGACTCAACATTGCCACAGCCTGGAAACAGTAATGACTCTTATTCCCTGCCTGCAACAGGAATTTCTTTGGTGGGCACAGGCCTGTCACCACAACTAGGGACAGCCATTCACCTTACCCACTGCCAGGCAAACACTAACAACAGATGCATCAGATTATGCCTGGGGGGCACACATGGCAGGAAAATGTATTCAGGGCACATGGCCCACAAACCAAATGCATCTTCATATCAATCAAAAAGAGATGTTAGCTGTACAAAATGCCCTGACAGCCTTCAAGGACCTACTTCATCCAGGACAACTACAGATAAAGACGGACAATACTACAGTCATGTGGTGCATAAACAAGCAAGGGGGCACACATTCCTACCCCCTCTGCAGGCAAGCCATGACTTTGTGGGACACAGCATTGACTTATCAAGTACATCTGCAAGCACAATACCTGCCAGGAAAGACAAATACTTTGGCAGACAAACTAAGCAGAAACCTTGTGGATCCTCACGAGTGGAAACTGGACCCACAAATCTTCAACATGATAACAGGGAAATGGGGATGCCCAGACATAGATCTATTCACTTCCCCTCACAACTGCCAGCTACAGAGATTCTGCACTCGGACTTATCACAAGCAAGCATGGAAAATGGACGCCCTTTCATTCAGCTGGAAAGCCCTTACAGTATATGCCTTCCCTCCTCTGCCTCTCCTCTCCAAGGTACTCCTAAAGGTCAGACAAGAGAAGCCAAAAATGATACTGATTGCCCCAGACTGGCCACACCAGCACTGGTACCCAATCCTAAAGAGCTTGTCTCAAGGCCCAGCCTGAACATTGCCTCTAATACCTCATTTTCTGACCCAACAGAACAATCAGATCCTGCACAGTCAACTCAGAACCCTAAATCTGGCTGCATGGCGGATAATGTAATCATTCAGAACACACCTCTCTCTATAGCAGTTATGGATGTTATTTTGGTGGCCAGGAGGCCCAGCACCAGAAAATCTTATGCAGAAAAATGGAAGAGATTCTGAGCTTGGAACCAAGTGCAGGGAATTGACTCGCTTGAACCAAATATTCCTCAGATTTTTCAATACCTAACTGAGATGCTGGACAAAGGCCTATCCTTCTCATCAATTAAGATCCATGCCTCTGCCATTTCAGCTCATTACAATACGGAACCACCTTTTATTATTTTCCATCAGGACAGGGTTTCTCTAAGGACAAACCTGACATTTATGCCTAAGGTAGTGTCCAGTGTGGCTCTTAACCAAACCATACATTTGCCTACCTTTTATCCAAACCCACAAAATAAGGGAGAGAGACTTCTGCATACTTTGGACATACAGACAGCTACGCTTTTACTTGGAAAAGACTAAAGCCTTCAGAAAGACTGAGCAACTCTTAGTGGCATATGCTGCAGGATCACAAGGAAAAGCCATTTCAAAACAGACTATTTCAAAATGGATAGCCTACTGCATTTGTTTCTGCTATTCACAACATGGCAAATCAGTGCCCAAGGGCATTAGGCCACACTCTACCAGAGCAGCAGCCACTTCAGCAGCCTTCCTCAGAGGAGTACCAACCAAGGATATTTTGGAGGCTGCAACATGGACTTCAGTGCACACTTTTACAAAGCATTACCATTTACCTCTCTACTCTAAATCCAGAGCAGGCTTTGCCACTGCAGTTCTGCAGGGCCTCATAGCCACTCCAAACTCTCTTTAGGCCCAGCCGCCCTACCTCAGCTTTGGGATTCAACCCAAGTGTAATGACTGCAACAGTGAAACATGATGAACATAGTACAGTTGTGTATCTACCATAAATGTAGATGTTCGAGTGTATTCACTGTTGCAGTCCAGGTTACCCTCCCTCCATCCCCCCTTTTCTTTGCTGGGACTCATCTGTACCTATCTATTCTATACAACCTATGTGGTGTATTTGCTTGTAGATGAAGGGTATGTGCATGCTTTTTTGTGGTCATAATTTTGACAGCCTACCCTTTTGGGGGCACCTGACATCTGGGGCAAGAAAAACTGAAGAAAATGGCGTCGGCTGCATCTTTTATACCCCTGTCACACTGACGTCAGGGAAGAGGCGACAGCAACCAATGCCGGACCAGGACTTTGGAATTCAGGCCTACTGCGGGTAGCATGCCAGCAGGATAACCCAAGTGTAATGAATGCAACAGTGAATACACTTGAACATCTACATTTATGGTAGGTACACAACTGTACTTTCCTTGTTCTCAATTATATAACAGATCTTTACAGAACAAGAATGTCATATATCTCTTAAAATGTATATGTATTAGCTGTTTCAGTGTGTCTGCCAACAGATACCCTTCTATGCTCCCAGCTGCCAGTTAAGCAATTCCTGAGGTTAGTGTTGCACATCAGACAACCTAAAAAGACACTACTCCAACATGGAACCTTTACTGTGTCTTAGAAAAACTTGCATTGCCACCATTTGAACCAGCTAGTTCCACACCCCTCAAATATCTTGGAAGACTGCTGCAAGAAGGATTTCAGAATTCCAGGCTGTTATGTATATGCAAAGAACTATTTTCGATTTTTTTTAGAAGGACATACACATACTGTAAACTAATTCTACCTTTTTATGTTATACATTTGCTAATAGGATAAGCTCACTGGACCCAATGGTGGAAGGGGCCTGGGAGCACTGTCTAAATGACTTGCTGAGAGTCGCACAATAGGCAAATGGAGGTGGGTGGAATCAAATTGCATACTCTGGTCTACAGGAGGCAGCTAAAGGCCATTCACTTTTCTGTCCTTTTTTTCCAGATCTCCAGAACAAAGAACAGACCATGCCACATTATTTAGGTGTACATAGGCAACTGAGATTTTATTTGGATAGGACTGGCTTCATAAGAAAGTCAGACCAAGTGTTTGCCTCCTTTGCTTAAGGCAGAGAGGGGAACCCTGTAAACAAGCAGACTACATCTACATTGGCTAGCCCAATGTGTCTGTTTTTGCTACTAATTTCATGACGGAGCTGTTACTGGTCAGGTTAAGGCCCATTCCACTGAAGCAACAGGTGGCCATCGTGGCCTTCTTCATGGAGGGGATAAACTTGCAATTAATTTTGTTAGCAGCTTCTTTGTCATTAATCTGTACTTTTTCCAAACACTAGAACCTAGGTTTTGCATCCAGAGTAAGGCTTTTTACAGAACTTTTTACATTACATTGATCCGCTTCAGTGAGTCCTGAAATATAGAGAAAGAATAGCCAAAAAACGGACTTGCTTATACCAAGTTCGAGATGGCCATTTCTGGGAATATTCCCTTTTTCTGAATTATGGCGATCTCTGAGTTAGTATATATAAGTTCGGGTGGCTCGTCCCTCACATCAGGGGGTGCATGGGGGCTTGAACCCCCTACAAAAAAGAAGTTTAAAAGAAAATAGTGATGTTTGAGATTTGCTCTTCTTCTTCTACATTTTTAGTCTCTTTTTTTTTTTTTTTCGGAGCATTAGCAATCGACATTACAAGTGCTGACATTTCCGTAGGGAGGCAGTCCAAATGTCTTCCCACTTAACCCTTTGCTGTTTTGGGGGGGGTACTGGAGTTAGGCTATATACCCCATTTTCCTTAACCCCTGCCTTCCCTGTCTGTCCCTTTCTAGCACTTTTCTTCCTCTGGACTCACCTAGAACCTAGAGAGGTGGATTGGGGCTTTGTAGTTTGGTCGCTGTTCCCTGAGGATGACTGTCCCATGTCTCCTTTTGCTCCGGTGTCTCTGCACAAGTCTTGTGGTCTGTACAGGGAAGGAAAGCTCTGAAGATCATATCCAGTGACACTCTTCTTTTGCCATTGATGTTCTGCCATCCAAGCAGGAGAGAGTTGGCTAAAGCTGGAAGAGTAGAGCTCGGGAATTAGGGTCAGCCATCATGCACCCTTCAAGCAGGAAACTCAGACGTTATGACTGGAACAGTAAATGTACTTGAACAACCTCAGTTATGGTAAATTCCTAACACAACTGTACTTTCTCTGAGTTTCTGGCAGACCTGTTTTTAACTCTGGATGGAGTGATGGCATTCAGTTCTTGTTCTTGATTTCATAGGTTCATACTAGACTTTCTGTCTTTGCAGGCCATTTTAAGCTAGCCAGTTTTGCATCTGAGGTGAGAATCAAACCTGCAACTTGTGTCTGTGACTTGAACACCTTAACCATTATGCCAAATCTCAAGTTTATGCAGATATGAAAGAGCAGCAGAGGTTTGTTAGAGTATCCATTTTTACGGACATGAGCATTTTATTCTTTGTGTTTGCAGACAGCATCCGCTTGGACTTTTATGACTGGCATATTTAGCATGTCTTGGAGTGGTTAGCATGAAAGTCAGCACTTCCATATCAAAGGTCATGTTATTTCCCCAGAAGAGTATGGATTGTTTTCTCTATCAGAGAGGAGGTGGAATTTAAGCATCCCCCAACCACCACCGCAAGCACAACTAGATATGCTTGGGGTACTGATTAGTTGACTGTTGCTGTGGAGACAGTATTGCACGTCTTGTACAGATGTGAAAGTGAAACAAAGCTGAATCATGGCACAGAGCTCATAGTTTGCAAGTCAGTTTGTTTCTTGTTCCTCCTCAACTGTGGTCATGAACTTTGAATATTGACATACAGGATGAGATTATGGATAAAGTCTGTGGAAATTACTTTTCTTCACAGGGTTGTTGAGATTACTGTCTGTTGTACATTGAGGAGCTCCGCAATCTGAAAGGATCTTGAAAATAAATCATGACTTTTCTAGATTTAGAGTAGTCAATCAGGTTATTCGAAGCACCTGTTGGGTATATTCCCTGGGCAGGTAGTGCTGCAGATGTACTCTGCAGTTTCCACTGGTATGCACTGGTACTAGGGTTCAGGACTGACCTAGGATACACTGGAAAGATTGTATCTGTCAGCTTGTCTGGGGATCTGTCAGGATAAGCAGGAGATGTAATTGTGGATAGAAAACTTTAGACTGCTCTGTTCAGCATGCTACCACTGTGACCCTAACATTGGCAGAAGATTTAGACATTGGGTATTGAATGGATGCATTATATTCATTCACAGGACCAGAGAAACACATGAGAAATGAACACCGCTGTCTTTAGTAAATGAAGATTGCAAGATATTGACCCACATGCTGTGGGACACAATTAAGGAGGCATTTGAAGAGATGATAAACATTGCCTTTGCAGTGGCTTCTTTGCAGAAGTACTAGACATGAGCAGAGAATGGAAGGTAAATTGTTATATTTGGGAAACTTTCCTATTGAATACTTTTATCACAAAAGGGGAGTATGTAGTAGGAGTATTAAATGATTGTGGTATTCCTGTATAAGTGGCGTATTGTTTGGGGGAGTTTCTCCTTAAAGAAGGATATATTCTTTGCTCAGTAGATACAAAAGAAGGAGATTAAAGGCAGAAAAATGGTCAGGTTGCCCTTTGTTGTTCATGGTAGCATTAGATCCAGTAACCAGATATACTAACAGCTTAAGGTATCCGATGATAACTGTCACAGGATAAAAACGTAGAAATTGTGGTGTATGCAAATAATTTCACTGAACTGTGCTTAAGCAGATGAATGCCTGGAGAAAAATCACAAGAAGTGACTGAATATAGTATCGGTGAGGAAAGTATAAAAAATATAATAAATAGTAGAGTGGAACATGAAGGGCATGTTTGTATGTGGAAATGAAAAGGTTCTAAAAATGGTGATACATGTTTACTGTAATGTGCATGACCCAGTAAGATTTAGCAGTGAGAGGAAAATAAAATGACTGAGGTGGATGGAAGCAGTAGGAATGCATGAAGCATTGTCATTCCAAGAGAAGACTGGCAAACATAGTCATGTTTGTCTTATCTCCTTCTCTGTATGTTTTTTCTGATTTCTATATTATCAGAAACCATGTTTTGTAGCATCTGCTTAAAAATCCTTTAGGATGATGAAACTGGTAGTTTATATTTGCCAGAAGGGGCAGGATTCCCAGCACACTTCTTAAATGTGGGATACATTTTTATTAGAAGCAGTATGATTTAATGATGGAACAGGAGAGGTGCATAACCAGTAGGGTTAGGAAGTAACTGTAGAGTTATGAAGCATAGAAATGGGACATATGATGATAAGAAGGCAAGAAATGATGCAAGTACAGTTAATGTTAAAATTGCTTGAATGCATTCATAGGACAATACTTAAAATGAGGAAGTAGGATATTATTGATTTGGTTATAAAGAAAGAGTTAGGTAAGTTGAAAAGTTAGAGGAAAGGAATTACTTGTGAAAAAATGGTTTTAAAAATTAATTTATTCATTCTTTCATTCTATGATACCCACTTTATTCAGTTCAGGGTCACAGGGAAGCCAGAAACTGTCTGGCACTGATTGGGTACAAGACAGAGGAACTAATTTTAGATTGGATGCCATTCAGTTGCAGGGCACACACATACACATACACCGTCAGTCCGTCACTCACACATGAAACACAAACTGCAGTTCATAGGTTTGCCAGATCACTTATGTATGGCATTACTTAGACAAGAAGCATATTTATATTTTGTCTTGACCAACACAAACTGCTACAAGTGTTGAAAGTGATTGCCAAAAACTGGACTTGAAACTGCTGCCATTCCACTACAAACATTTACTATATGGATGTCCTGTCAGTGAGGGAAGGGGAATTGTTGTAATTTTTATTTGGTGAAATGTGCACTGTGATTATTGGTGCTTGTTATTTCATCCATTAATTAACACATGCTGAGATAATACTGTTTTTCCTATTCCTTGTCCCTGCTTTATATTGGTCATTGATACCCTTCCTTGCGAGTTGGCTTATTGTTCCCCATCATCGGAACAGAAATTAACTGAAGGGACATCAATTATGTAGCCATCCCGGGTGGGTTTTTTCACTCCACCCTATCTTGTCTCTTATATCTTGAAAGAGTTGGGGATAAGGCATGTAAGAAGCTTTAGTGAGGAGCATCCTCTCATTTCCAGAAGTGGCATGTCCTCTCAGGAAGCAATGCTCCTCCCTCTGAAGCAAAAGTGGTGGTTTCCTATGATTCCACCAGGGGAATCACACCATTCAGTGTTTTCCTGTATGCATACATCCTTTTCCATCCTGTAGGGGACGAGAGTGGGTCACACACCTCTTCACTCCTCCCCCTCCCTGTCTGGTTCCTCCAATGCTAGAGACAGTAACCTCGGTTATCTGAGTTGGAGCCAGGACTCCATCTTTTGCTCCACAGAGCCAAGCACTACAATGGTGAGAATTCTATAAGTTGTATGGTTACAATATAAGGCATGATTCTATGGACAAGGGTAAGATCTGTGGGTAAGAAAGTAAAAGGTATATAGTAACACATTTTAGAAACATCTGTCATTGTATAAAACCGAATAAAAATAGGCACATGTTAGAAGTAGTATTTCATTTGAATAACTGTATATGAAATAAAAATTCAAGGAGTAAGTTTTTTTTATTTATGTAATATAATTTCTATATTTCTTTTGTTCATTAAATAAGTTGCATATTTTACAGCAGGTCTGAAAGTGATGAATTGATGAAATGTGAAATGGATGTATTTTTATTTTGTTGTCATTTATTAATTTTTATGTTTGTTAACCGGGTAAGTGCAATGGTTCTCTGACCCTTTTCAGGTATGACCCTAGCTATATCCTATTTTGTATTTTTTTTTATGCTGTGGCAGTTTATATTTAGTTATTACAATAATAAAATGTAACTCTGCCCTTCATCAGCAGGTGTCATGAGATCTTTTGTGTGTCACCAGTTTACCTTTTACCTAAGAGATAGAGCACTTGAAGAGCGGCTATACTTACTGAGCAGTTTGAAATTGGGAGAAGGATAATCACACTGAAGGGTTAAATGTTCTGCTAAAGTGACTGTGGCACTCTAAAACAGACATGTATGCACCTCTCTGCAGAAACTCATAATATGAGGAGGTGTAGCCACCTCACTTTGGTTCAGTATCAAAAATGGGGTAGTCACATGTAATTGCGATAGGTTGACAAACTTGGTGTAGTGCTGAAAGAAGAGTCATGCATGTTGAGAAACTTTGGATAGTGCTGGGGGATAGGATCCATATGAAAATGTGGAGGAATATAGAGGTTGACAAAATTTATAATGAACTGCAGTACTGTATATTTCAAAAATTACATTGATTTTACCTGCACTGTGTTAATGCAATTCATTTATCTTCTACAGTTAAATAAAGCATTCCAAGAAGAAGATTCTCCTGCAGTTATATTTTGCATCAGCATGCACTGGTTTAGAGAGTGGGAAGCATTTGTGAAAGGGAAGGACAGTGGTAAGTAGCATATTACAAAGCAGACTGATGTATTCACTTAAATCAGTTCTACTTTGTTTTATTACTCTTGTAATTTTTTTTAATATCTTCCCATTTGTGCAGCTAGCAGACTTACTGCTGTACACTCCCGTTCCATTTCCTAGGAGTCTGGCTATATTCACTGTTGTAGTCCTAATCCATATGTCCATGGCCGTTTTAATTGGTCTCACTGTGTCATAGTTTAGCACATAATCGGTCACTGGTACATTTTTCAACACCCTCTAAACAAGTGCTTACTTTGATCTTTTGTTGTATTCCCCATTAATTTAAGACTTGCACACAACTCTTTTTCCTTCTTTATTAATTCAGCTTTTTCCACCATGCTTGTTTACACCTTATATGTCTGTGTCATGTCTTCCAGCCATTATTACTTCCAGACTGAATTACCCCAAATTCTGCACTGTAGTCTTTTCACATAGTAAAAATTGGTGAGCCTTTTTTGTTATGCAGCTTGGATTACTATCTCCTTTTATACTTAAAACATTTTATAGTAAAGTTTATTTGCATTTTTATTATATCACACTCAGTCAAAAACAAAATTTGCTGAGTAAATGGTACAAGCATAAAAGAGCACAGCAATCAAGTCAGAACTCGTCAACTCGAAGTCTAAAGTCATAATTCCCCATACATTGTTTTCAACAAGACATTATATATTGAAATTTGACAGAAATAATAATTAACCCTGGGATTCAGAAAGGCTTGCCATGAGTGGGAAGCCATTATACAACAATTTTCCCAATCGCAGTAAGCCTTTGTGATTTTAGGCTGCCTTAATACTGAGGTTTCCTGCCATCAAAGGCTTCAGAGTGGAGGGGTCCCACTAATTGAGCGGCATGCTAATGCAGCAGTTTGGAGGAGCAACTAATGATAATTACCCATGTGCTGTCCCATGGAAGTGTTAGTGACTTTCAGTTTATGCTGCTGAGCAACTAATAGAAACTCTCTTCTAAAACTAGACTGTTGGCGGAAGAAGTGACAACATCAGAAAATGGCGATCACCCATTCATTCCTATGGAAGCAGTCAAACTGCAGGTAAATTTAGAGTAGAAGTGGGGGCGGAGGGGTATTAATGTGTGTGTGCAGGTTTGTGGACATGAGCGTGCATGTCTGTAAGAGCATGAATGAAGCTGGTTGTGTGCACATGCGTGTGTCTGTGTGTGTGTGTGTGTGTGTGTGTGTGTGTGTGTGTGTGTGTGTGTGTGTGTGTGTGCACCTGCGTGCACCCTGGGTGTTCTCATTAGGGGGTTTAGGTAGGGATTCAGCAGTGTGTGTGTGTAGGAGCATGCACACATCTGAATGGGTATTTCCATAACTGTGATTGAACATGGGGGCTTGCTTGTCAATCAGTGGATGTATGTGTGAATGTGTGCATTTGTGTGTGTGTGTGTGTGTGTGTGTGTGTGTGTGTGTGTGTGTGTGTGTGTGTGTGTGTGTGTGTGTGTGTGCGTGTGCGCAGGGGGTGCCTTTGCCAATGTGATTCATGGGCTGCCAGGCCAGGAAAAATACTACCACCATCACATCTGACAACACTAGTGTTTGAAAAGGGTGATTCAAACCTGTGCTGATGAGCCAGTAATGAGGTCTTTCTCACTGCAGCCATAACTGTCTCTGAATCTTATTTTCTCACACGAGTGGTGAGAATCTTTTTGAATCATACGGTAGGTTAACATTCCCAAATTGTATCTAGTTTGAAAAGTCAAAAATAAACAAGTGTAAATAATTATAGTACGTGCATGTATATACCGGCCACAAATTGCACAGATTAATTTCCATATCACACACTGATCTGGAATTTTTTTTAATTTTCAGAAACAATTTTCATTGCTTTAAAAAGTAGACCATTCCTCATAGGCTATAGATATTATGTGCAATAAAACATGTTCATAAGTAAAACCAATGTACAGTATTATGACTGGGTCTCTAGTAGTGTTTATGTTTTTGAGAAAGGGACTCAAGGAATTCATCTTAGGAGCAAATTTCTTCCATTTTTGAACACAACAAATAGATCTAGTATGAGGAGGTCCGTCCTTGTCAGACATACGATTAAGGCTGGCGGGCGTTAGGCAGCTCAGCATCTGAAAATTTCCAAGGGAGCTGGTAGCCCCTGCCCTTTTAACCCATAATGTCCTGCAGAGCAGCTTCCTTATTAGATCTTTTTTGCTGCATATTAAGTTGCTGTATTAAAAAGAGCTCCAGACTACTTTCACAAAAATATTCATTTGCAAGGGAAAAAAACAAACAGTTTGTTGTTATTAGATTATATTTACTCATTTGCATCCTGGTTAACGATGTCATTCCTTTTTCTGGAGAGTTTTTCAATTCTTAACTTTCCCTTGGCATTATTTCTTGTCCTTGCAGTTGTACTTTGTTTTTTCCCATCTTTTCAATATTGGGTTTTACATTTGCTTGGCATTTGTTGCTGTCTTGGTCACTTTCACTTTAACTATGGAGAGTAAAGCATTTAAAAATGTAAATGTGGCACAGAGTTTTTTATCAAAGCAAACACTCACTTTGTGTGTACTACATAGGTGAAGGACATTTTTCCTTTGCTTGTAATATTTGTAAATTGTTTACTCCCACGGCAGTATGGGTAGAAAAAACAAATTAAGAGTTGTTTAGGATGAAACAAGGAACTACATTCACTCCTGAGAAATAGTATGCTTCCAGCATTGCTTTGGGCTCAGCTTCCCTGACCTTAAGGGCCAAGCGTGTACTTATTACTGATATTTCCCCTAAACATAAGGATAAAGACAAGAAGAAAAAGTACAAGTATAACAAGTAGAGTGATTCCTCTCCAGGTCCTCAGTCCAAAGAAGAGAAGAACTGAATAAAAATTGACATCCCTATATTCTCCCATTGGTGTTTCTAAAGTACCATTAAAGTGTTGTCTCACAAGCCTTAGAACTCCTATTGTTTCTTTTTTCTCATATTCTGAGATATGCAGATTTTATTCTGTAAGGCCATCATCAGCAATTTTTTTTAAATGTTAGTGCTCTCATACTGTAGAGATTAACTAAAAAATGTTATAGTGGCATTTAGTAATGTACATAAAAGTATGTCTTTTCTCCCTTCCACCTCTGGTGACAGAGACACTTCTGAGCCTTCTTTTCCAGCCAAAACATTACATTGCCCTTCACTGGCCCTTTTTCAAATGATGGTCATGATGAAGCTGGGCTTGAACCATCGGATGCTGATGTTGTTATTAATAAATGTGTCAATTTGACTGTGATGTCAGTGTTGGGACCACAACCCTTGAGGTCAACTCCTCTTGCTTTGACATCAGTGTTGGCCTTGACTATGATGCTGTCAGTGCCAGGAGTCCTTTTGGGCCTATTGTTGTGGGTCACCTTATAGGGTCATCTCAACACCAGTCTTGTCAATGCCTTTTTGGCTTTTGACTAAGATCAAATTTAGTAAACTAATATTATCAAGGTCAGTTTTCCAGCTTTCATGTTGAAGACTGTCCATATGGAGCCCAGGGTCAAAAGCTGCATCTGTCTGACAGGCAGAACCAAGATGGCTAAGCGAAGACATCAACTTTTTAGAGCTCTGTAGAATAAGACTTAAATAGAAAAATAACTTTAAAAAAAAAAAAAAAAACTACAGTGTTACTAAAAATAGTTTTGATCCTTCAGATATTAATTTGAATGGAATTATAGAAAAATGTTCATAAGTAGGTACTAGGCTATCTGCCCGAGGGCATTTATAAGCCTAGCCAGAGTGTGTCGGCTTTCGCCACCCCATTGATTTATTAACTGAGCCTCTGTCAAGCAGAGCCAATGAAGTGATCCCAGGGGTGTATTTTCTGTTACCCATCCACTCATCGAGGTTTCTCTTGAAGAGTGTTAGTGAGGGGCTCTGCCTAATGTAGATAGGAATTTTGTTCCAAAGCATAGGGAGTCTCTGTGACAGGACTCTATCCCTCCAGCATGTTCTATTTATTGTTGTGGATAGGTTTAGCTCACTAGAGTGCGTGGATTTCTTTAGGAGGAGCATGTCCTTCAATTCTGAGTTGGACATGGCTTTGTAAGTCAGGCAAAGATCACCTCTGAGTAAGCAATATGCCACTGAGTACAGCCAGAGTTTTTTCAGTCTGTCTGCATAGGACATATGTTTGAGGCCAGTAATCATTTTGGTGAGGTACTTTTGTGGTCTTTCCAGCTGTTGGAAGTGTTTTGTGAGGTACATCCCAAATGGGGCATTGTACTCTATGATGGGTCTGATGGTGACGAGTAGAGGGGCACTATAACCTCTTTATTTCTAGATGTGAACCCTTTAGTAATTAGATGGGCCACGTAGAAGGACTTCCTAACTACTTTGGCAATATGATTGTCAAAGGAGAGATTACTATCTACCTGTGTCCCCAGATCTCTTATTACCTCTTCTGTATTAAGGGGGCTGCCACCTATGTGGTAATTCGTGGGTATTCTGTTTTTCCCAAATGGGATGACTATGCATTTTTTGTCATTTTAGCTTGAGGCCATGACTTTGACACCAGGTGTCCGTCTCAGTAAGGCCTTTTTAGAGTATGTCCGTGTCAGCCGGAGAGTCAGTTATGCCTCCCAGTTTGCAGTCATTGGCGAACTTGGTTAGCCATAGTCCTCCTGTATTTACCTGTACTTCTGAGAATTAAATGCCGAACAGTAGGGGTCCCAGGACCGAGCCTTGCGGGACACCACTTGTGACTAGTTTAGAGTCTGACCTGGAGCCTGCTATTCTTACCGCATGAGTTCTGTCTGTAAGCCAGTTGGCAACCCATCTTGTGACATAGGGGTTTATGTTCAGGCTGGTGAGTGTTTCTATAATACCTGAGTGAGGAATGGTGTTGAACGCCTTGGCGAGGTCAAGGTAGGCTGTGTGAACCACCTTTCCCTCGTCTATGGCCTTGGTGACTGTCTCAAATAAGTCAACCAGGTTTAATAGGCATGTTCCTGTCAGTTTTATTGAAAGACTGAACTACTAAATCAAGATGAGCAGTTCTAAGCATTCTCATACTGACATTTCTCTGAAGAAAGATGTACAACTAGTGATTTCTACTCTTCAAGAATTATCCATGAAAATGGATGGCTTCTGTATAAATTTAGAAACTCTTAGAGAGAACTGTCTTCAACAAACTGATGTTTTTAAAGAACTGTTACAACAAACAAAAATATCTGACATGGAGAATGCCCTGAATGACATAGATTGGAGGCTAAAAAAGAAGAATTTCAACTGATTTTTTTACTAAAACAAAATATATGGCTTCTAAACAAAATAGATGACTTGGAAAATAGAGAAAGGAGATCTAGCTTACAGGTTTTTGGTCTTCCAGAAAAAACTGAAGGTGAGGATTTAATTTCTTTCTTAAATACTTGGATCCCAGAAATATTAAATCTACATGAGAGTCTTTCCTATGGTATTGAAATAGCCCACAGAACCATAGGTAAACCTATTCCTACTTCACCTTCTGCTCCAACGAGATCTATTGTTATAACATTTTTATCATATGTTGATAAAAAATTAGTACTCAAAACTGCTTGAAGGAAAGCCCCTTTGAAATACAAACAGAATTCAATCAGATTTGATAATGACTACTGAACTAAAAAATGGATTTGAAGAAAAGTTGCTGGCTGCTTGTGAAAACTCTTAAACAGAATGATTTTAAATTACAGATAATTTTTCCAGCAAAATTAAAAATTCATCAATCAAATGGAGTAAAAATCTTTAAATAATTTAGAGGCAGCTTCTATATTTGTCAAAAATAATTTTATTTGTATGACTGAAGACATGGATTTGCCATCCCGCCTCTGAAATGGACCTCAGATAAAAATATATGGACTAGTATGAAGAAGAAGAAAAAAATGATTACAGTTCTACCAGTGCTAACAAAATTACAGAATTTTCCATCAGCACTCTCTTCTGTTTTTAATGCATTACTCAATGCCGCAGCGGTAGCATTGTTACCTCACAGCAAGAGGTTCTCCCGTTCGATTCTCGGCTTGGCTTGGGACTGCCTGCTGTGTGGAGTCTGTATGTCCTCCCCGCGGTTGGGTAGCGTTCGAAAGACATGCGTGCGTAAATGGGTGTACCTTTGTTGAAGGTTGGGCGTCGAGCTGGCACCTTGGTGTTTCGTAAAAAAATCTATTTCCAATCATTAGTGGACCGGAGTTCCGCTGTGGCGACCCCGTACCGGGAAAAAGCCGAAAGACAAAACACCAACAACTGTCTTTTTTGTCCTTGATAGTAATGTCTAACAAGTTCTTAATATCTAATAAGGAAAACAGTTAAAATCAAGAAAACGTGTGTGTGTGTGTGTGTGTGTGTGTGTGTGTGTGTGTGTGTGTGTGTATATATATATATATATATATATATATATATATATATATATATATATATAAAATCACTTAAACGTACCTTGTTAGAGAATTTGCTCTCCTACACCTCTCCTGAAATCAAGATGAATGTTAGTTTCTTTATGTTAACCATATATTATATCTTTCACACAGGTAACTTCATTCTTCACATATCTTTTTTTATAGTTTGATAGTGAATGTTATAAGGGGGAATTATATCCCCTATTTACTTGAATATCTCATAACTTGTATATAGATTTGTAAATGGTAAATAAAATTCACTGGACCCATTTCAGCACAAAGAACTGGTGCAAGGAATAAATCCAGTATTTATTTCGCAATGTAAAAGCTTTAATTAAAAAGTTTCATCAAGCATATAAAGATTAAGTATAAAAACAGTTTAAATAATTTTAAAAGTTTAAAAACAGATATATAGATTTGTAGGCACTGCAGTCTAATTTTAATTTCTTGAGGTCCTTATTTTATACAATAGAAATCTGTATAATACACTTCCTGTTTTTATTTATGGTGAAGATTGGATATGATCTAGTAGCTATACTATATTGTTTTTTGTGAGTACAACTGTAGGGGGAATTGTTTGTCTGACAGACCTGCCTGTTTGAACATCTTGAGAGACTAGTTTTGATTTGATGCCATTTAACCTGACTAAATGCTTGCTTTTTCATATTACCATATCAATTTACATCTCACACTTACCACAAGACACATTTCTTAAGCCTGCTGCGAATGGTCAAGTTGTTTAATTGTTGAAGGTTCCATGAAGCTTTTTACTTTGCATCCACATATTCCATTGGAAGCCATTCACGCTTCTGTTGCATGAATCCCCTCTATAGCTCATCCTGACGTTTTGCTTTTATCATCCTGTTTGACTGACTTGCTCAAGGTTAGCAGTTTCAAGTAACTTTAAATTAATTAATTTCACTGTGTACATTAATTTAAGTGAGTGTATTCAGGTATTGTTTTATCCTTGACTTTGTTTATTGATTTCTTGTTTTTTCTGCTATGAATGATTGCTGCACATGTTCTGCTGATGAGTTTATACATGAACTATTGTTGCACGAAGGATTGGTTCTTCTATAAATGAATACTAGGGGTTGAAGCAAAGCAATTATTATTTAAGATGTGATCATTTTATAAAATTACTTTTTAAACTATTTATGTGAAAATATTTATTGCCTTCATTCACAATGCATAAAGTTGTATTAGTTTTCATGGTATCTGTATGCATCTTTTAGAAAGGGAAATGAGTGATGTGGGGAGGAAAAAGGGGCATGAATTGTTTATTTGCCTTATTTATTTGTATTAGCTCATTACTTTATTCTTTAATTTTACGGCTGTATAATTGGTTGTAAGGATTTCTCATTTCTGATCGTGAAATTTAATTATATCAATCATAACTAATCTCATTTGTATTTAAGTTAAAGAATATATACTTAACACGGTTTCCTATTTAATGGTAATCAGTCAATATAATTAAAGAATATATACTTAAACATGGTTTCCTATTTAATGATAATCAGTCAGTATAATTATAATCGGTTGTTTTTGCACTACTCAAGTTTATTGTTTAATTTATACATCACTCCTTCCTTCCCTCACATTCTCAGCTATCTGCTTTAATGCTGATACTAAGCAACATTCTTTCTATTTAACAGAATGATGGCTGAATAGTTATATTGACATAATTAAATGGAAGTGAAATTAACCTGAATGAAATGATACTATTATTTCTGTGTGTTGGTAATTCTGGATTTTATAGAATAATTAGAAATATACCAAACAAATAAGTGCAAAAACAAAACAAGAACAAACCATGGGAACGAGAAAAAGTGGGTAAATAAAGCCTTTACTTCAAAAATAAAACATCCAGTACCTCTGCCATTCCGTCAGTGGATACTCTACAATGGCAAACTGTTAATTTATAACATGTGAACCCCTCATTATTAAACACCAATCATTTATCATAACGTGCACTTTGCATTATAATACATGCGAATAAAAATTTAATTACCAAGTTTTGTATTTGCTTGATAAATATGATATAAACTACAAAATGCAGAATTCTCAGTAACAAAACATTGCCTTTTACATGCTGCACCTAACTTAAAAATAGTCAGTGTCTTAACACTTGATATTAAATTCTTTCTATATTTCCTTTTTTTCATAAAACTTTAATTGAAGTCTAATCTCAAGAAAAGATCCCTCCTTCATTGAAATATTCATTAATTGCTCCTGTATTAAAGGAAAACAAATATCTTCAATTTTGCTCCTCCTATAGACCTATTTTACTTTTAAGTAATGGTTATAAGATCTTCCTGTCTATTGTTACCAATAGAATAAAAGAACCTATAGCCCATATAATCAATTTTGGTCAGATTTTATTCATCAAAGGCAAACTCATGATGATAATAGACTTATACTAACCCTTACAGACTTTGTAAATAGAAAAGATGAAGAGGCTCTCTTAATTAGTCTGAACATTGAAAACGCCTGTGATTGTTTGCATTGGAACTGTTTATTTCGAATTCTAGAATTATTTGATTTTCCTACATGTTTTATTTCACTTTTAAAGAATATTTATAACAATAATACTGTGCATGTTAAAACGGGCCCCTTTACTTCTAAATACATTAATTTGACTAAAGATACTAAACAGGATTGTCCATTATCTCCAATTCTATTTGCCTTAGCCATCGACATTTTTTTGCTATTTTAATTTGAACAAATTCAAAAATTACTGGTGTAGATACTTTTGATCATTAGTTTTCTAAAATTATGCTGTTTGCAGATGATGTATTATTTACTCTTCCTAATTTAAGGTAAACTCTTTTAGAACTAGAATCCACAATGAAGTTATTCCAATCTATTTCTGGTCTTCACATCAGTCAATCTAAATCTAAATTCATAGTACTAAATAAAATGAAAAAAATTCAGATACATAACAATCATATCATTAGCAAACAAGCCTCTTCATTTGAGTACTTAGGTATCACTTTATTGAAGTCCATAGATGAAATAATATCTGTCAGTTACGATAATATCACAAATACATTAGATATTCTTATTTCTAAAGGGAACACATTTATTTCCCTTGAAAATAGACTCCAGTTAATAAAGATGATTATTTTACCTAAGGTTTTGTATTTAATTGAAGTCCTGTCACTTTTTCCAGATAAACATCCCATTAATAAGATAAACAATTATTAAAAGTCATTTAGTTTCCTATTAAATCTAAAATAGTTTTGTCTCATCATAGCAGACCATGTGTTTTTGGAGGTGTTAATTTTCCAGCTGTTGATAATTTTAAAAATGGATGCTTTAATATAAATATTTTAATCTAGGTGGTTATAGTTTCATAGTTTCATAGTTTAGTACTAGGCTATCTGCCCTGAGGCATTTGCAAGCCTAGCCCTAGAGATGTGGCTTTCACCACCCCATGTAGTGGTACTAAGGTGCATAGAATAAATTTAGAATACTGTGCCTTTGTCTAGTAGTGAGACATTGAAGACCCACTTACTTACTAAAATTAGTTTACTGTGCCTCTGTTAAGTAGTGATACAGGGGTGACCCCCGGGGTAAACCTACGATCTCCCATCCACTTGTCAAGATTCCTCTTGAAGAGAGTCAGTGAGGGGCTCTGCCTAACATGGACTGGTATTTTGTTCCAGAGTATGGGAAGCCTATGAGTTTTGAATCTGTCCCTCCAGCATGTTCTATTCATGTTTGTACTGAGGTTTAAATCTTTGGCTCTCGTGGTTCTTATGGATTTTGATTTTTTGAGGTGGAGCATGTCCATCAATTCCTGGTTGGACATGGCCTTGTATGTCAGGCACAGATCACCTCTGAGCAGGCGGTATGCTACTGAATAGAGCTGGAGTTTTTTTAGCCTGGCAGCATATGACATATGTTGGAAACCCTTGATCCTCTTGGTGAGGTACTTCTGGGGTCTCTTCAGCTGTTGTAAGTGCCGGGTGAGGTACATACCAAATGGGGCATTGTACTTAATCAACGGCCTGATAAGGGAGGAGTACAGGGGCACGATGACCTCCTTTGATCTGGATGTGAACCCCTTCATGATAAGGTGGGCAAGGTAGAAAGTCTTTCTAACCACTTTGGCAACGTAGGTGTCAAATGAGAGGTCACTATCAACTTGGGTCCCCAGGTCTCTGATTACTTTTTCGATACTCAGTGGGTTACTGTCTATGTGATAATTTGTGGGTATTTTGTTTTTCCCAAAGGGGATGACTATACATTTCTTGGCATTCAGTTTAAGGCCGTGATTCCAGCACCAGTTGTCCGTTTCGGTGAGGCATTCTGTAGGATGTATGTGTCAGCTGGTGTATCGACTATGGCGCCTAGTTTGCAGTCATCTGCGAACTTTGTCAGCCACAACCCTCCCATGTTTGCTTTCACATCTGAGTAGTAAATGCCGAACAAGAGGGGTCCCAGGACAGAGCCCTGCGGGACACCACTTGTGACTGGCTTTGAGTCTGACATGGCTCCCACAATCATGACTTTATGGGTTCTGTTCTTTAGCCAGTTTGCAACCCATCTTGTGACATATAGATTTACTTTTAAGCTGTTTAGCTTTTCTATGATCCCCGAGTGGGGTATTGTGTCGAAGGCTTTAGCCAAGTCCAGGTAGGCTGTATGGACTTTTTTTTCCCTCATCAGTGGCTCTAGTGACTGTTTTGAAAAAGTCAACCAGGTTCAAAAGGCAGGATCTGCCTTTTACAAAGCCGAACTGGGTGGGATCAAGTGTCTGTAGGTCCTCAATGTCATCGTTTATGAGTTCCATAATAATTCTTTCCATAGCTTTGCAAACCAGGCTGGTCAAGCTTATGGGGCGGTAGTTCCCAGGGTCTGTAGTGGAGCCTCCCTTGTGGAGTGGTACCACTGTTGCTGTACGCCAGTGTTCGGGTACATATCCTGTAGTAAGACTAAGGTTAAATAACATTTTTATATGCGGGTTTAGCTCCTCTTGGAGTTCACGTATCATGCAGCCGGGGATACCATCAGGTCCCATAGATGCTGTGTTTTTTGCTTTGGTGAGGGCGGTTCTCGCCTGGACATCAGAGATGACAGGGAGTTTACATTCAGCTGGGATGAGTATTTCTTCTTTTGGAGGTGAGGGAGAGGAGATATTTGCACTGAACCTGTCTGCCAGAATGTTGGCATTATCTGTGGGTTCGGTAAATTTTTTGTCGTCGTGTACTAACTCTGAGCATATCTGAGTGTTTCTGCCCAGGTTTCTAACATAACTGAAGAATGCCTTGTGGTTATCTTTAGTGTCTTTGGCGATTTTTCTCTCAAAGTTGGCCTTGGATATTTTTATGAGAGAACGTAGCTTTCTATTAGTGCTGATTAGAGATGCCTTCCCTTTATGGGATTTTGCTTTGTCTTGCAGTAGCTTCCTTCTTTTGTTATACAATTTGTTTATGGCTGGGGTCCACCAGACAGGACGCTTTTCTTTGGTGGAGAGGGTCTTGGTTTTATTTGGGATTGCACGATCCATGCATTCTTGGAGATGTCCGTAGAAAGCATTTGTGTAGGATTCAGCATTGTGGGATGTGGTTTCCATTGGCCCTGAGGGCTTAAATGATACCATCTCAGTCTTGAGAAGTGTAAAGTCGGCTTTTGAGAAGTTTCTCACTGTAGTCTTTTGTGCTGGGGGTGGAGGTGGTAAATGTATATCCAGGGTGATTAGTTTGTGGTCAGATCTCACCAGTGAGGGCAATACGTCCGGTGTGGAGCACTTTCAGTATAATTCTAATTGGAAAATATTACACTTAACTGTTCTTAAAAATAGTAAGAACAAATTGGGTAACCTCAATTCAGCTAATCAAGAAAATTAATTTTGGCATTATCTTTGCAAATTCAAACATTTCCCCTCTTACAAGCTCTATTTATTTATGCTGTATACTTAAGACATTTAAAAAATACAATTCTCTCTAGTATAGATATTGAAATATTTTTGATTTTTTTTTAATTCCCTTTAACATCACCAGAAATGTTTGTAACAAAATTCAAAGTCACACATTCACTATTTGGAAAACCAAAAGTTTTGTTTGTTGGCAACATTGTTTTTTAAAAAAAATAAAATTCAGAGATATCCAGCAGCTTATTATAGAATATGATTTAAACCCCCATACTTGGTTATTATTACAAATATGTGAAAATACAAACACAAGAACTATGTCTGTCACTCACTCACAATTTAAAGAAAATTCCAAATTAATACATTTATTTTAAGAAATTATATGTAATAAAACAAACATTGAAAATTTAATTTCAAAACTTTATAAAATATTTATAGACTACAAGATAAATTATTAAATTTTATAAGCATATCACACTGGGTCACACCTCTTTTTTAACTTCTCAGAATAACTCTCAAATATCATCCATTAAACATTCCAATTGGTCTCATTATTGGCATATATTTTCATTGAAATTTCTAGAGAGAGCATCCCTAACACCAAATAAAATGGCTAAAATTAATAAAAAAAATTTATATACACTGTTCAAGATGTTTGCAAGAATGTAATGCTGATTGGATAAATGTTTAACTGTCTTTCTCTAAGTCAGTTTTGGTGGAATATTGATGATTTTTTTGAAAGCTTTATTCTCTGGCACATTTTCATTATTCAAGTCTTTAATCTTATTTAATGTAAATGATGGACATGAGTTGAAAAAAGATAATATCTTTCTGCCATGGACTATTCTAGAGGTAGCATGGAAAGTATTACCAGAAAATGGAAATCAAATGCATCACCACTTTTTAAAGACTTCTGATCTTTTTTAAAAGAAATTGCCTTAAGAGAGACCAAAGTAAAGGAAACCAGAATTCATCGAAAACCATTTAACAGTAATCCTTGGACAAAAGTGATATCTCTTATTGACTTTTTTTTCAGCAAAATCTTGCCTCTGGTGCAAAAGAAAAGAAGAATCTTTTTTTTTTTTTTTAAACATTAACATTGTCACCGCTTGAGTTCAGGCCTTGTATATGTTGTATATTGTTTGAGTATGTTCATTCTTTGTGTATTTATTCTTTTATTGTTATGTCATTACAGTCACTGAAAAGTTATTATCTCTTTATGAAAAAGAAAAATAACATTTTTGAGCAAAAAAAAAAAAATCTGTATCTGTCCTGTTGTCAGATGTCAGTCTTTAGGGGTTGGGCTCCATTCGGCTATGCTGTGCATCAGTCTTGACTGGCTTTGGCCTTGGGCAGCAGGGTTAGATGCCTTCATTCTTAAAAGACATTGATTGCAGTACTGTTGAGGAAGGATTTTCTTCATTTGACACCTCTGGCTTCTGTCCCTGTAATAACATGGGTCTCAACAGGAAGCACTTCTTTGTCTGGTCTTTTAAATTGCTGCTTTTTCAGTCAGTATGACAAAGGGGCCAGAAGTCTTTTTAAGGATCAGTTGAAGCCGTCTGGACCAATGAAAGTTACTTCTTCCTTTTACTTTGTTCATCTCATAAGTAAAGGGATCACATCCAGAAAAAGGAGGTTATTATCTCTCTGTTTAACTCCCTCATTAGACCAGTAATTGAGTATAATGCCCCATTTGGGATGTACCTCTCCAAACATCTGCACCAACTGGAAAGATCACTAAAATACCTTACAAAGAGAATCCATGGCATCCAACACCTGTCCTGTGCAGACAGACTCAAATCGCTATCACTCTACTCAGTATTGTACAGATTGCTTAGGGGTGATCTGTGTCTCACCTACAAGGCAATCTCGGACCCTGCCCTATTAGAGATGCTCTGTATCTGTAAGTCTAACTCCTCACGCACTACCCACTCAAAAGGCATGACTCTAATATGTGACATCAACAAAACCTGCTGGAGAGACAGGTTTGTCTCCTAGAGGCTACCCCGTCTCTAGAATATACTTCCCATACACGTCAAACAGAGCACCTCGCTGACCCTCTTCAAGTGCAACCTTGATGAGTGGATGGGAAACCACAAATTTGTCCCTGGGGTTCCACCTGTGTCCCTCATTGACAGGCGACACATGCTGACTGAGGTTTTTTTGGGGGATAAACTCTTGGTTAAGCTTGTAAGGGCCCCAGGACCATTAGCCTATTAACTTCCTATGATCCTATGATCTTCCTTGGAACTGTCATCTCTTAGGTATGGTAGAAAGTATAAGTGCAAGAAGTGACTCTTGGACATTCCTCAAGATCTCACCTCAGGTGTTTTGGAAGAAAAGGATATTGATTCACTATCATTTCCCCCAGATGACTTCAGATTTAGGGAAGCTTCTTAAGATAACGAGGCAGTGAGAGTGGGATGGCTCTCAGGTCTTGCAACCTCTTTGCAAAGAATCCAACAAGTGGCCTTTCAGATCCTCCACCTTATTCTTTGAAGGTATGGTCTGTTGCCAAATCTGCATGGGGAAAGTTTTGATGTTGTGGTACTTGTCCCAGAGAGACCAGACAAGATCCTGTGGCCTAGCCTAACCCAATGGCGTAGAGGGTAGAGGCCTAACTACAGCTAGGGTGACCTAAGTTTGTTGCTGCTGGCAGAGAGGATTAGCAAGACCATCCTGGGAAGAGGGAAAGGTGCAGACGGCTGCATTAAATGCCATTTTCATTTGATGAAGAGGTATCAGTGTGGTGGATAGCCTCGGACGGGTGTTAGTGTCACCAAGCCACCAGTAAATGGTAGCCTTTCTAGAAAGTATACAGAAGCACCCAGTCACTAATAGATAAGGCACTATGCGCTACAGTGGTAAAATAATCCCCCCCACCCTTGGGAGTAGGGTTAGGTCATTCCAAAAATGGTCTTACTGCCAGGATGGTGGAAAGATCACAAAATGCCTTCATGGCTGCCTGAACGTTAGCCTCCCCTGATGTGTTCTTGCCTTGGCCCTGGGTGGGATCTCTGATGCAGAGGAACAACTGAGCACTGTCCAGTTGAGGGAAGACTTGAATTTCATTCCTCATTTTTGCACGTGACATCAAAGTGTCACTTCAACAGTGACAGTCATCTAGAGCAAAGATTCACCCTGCAACTTTGACTTCCCAAAGACTGAAACTATTGGGTTTCAACTCCCAGGTGCTGCAGCTGTCCATAAAAATGGTCTGATTCACAGAGTCTTGTTGTCCCTTCCACTGATAAGGACTTGAAGACTGTGAAACAGGTTTGGGAAGTGTGTTTACGATTCTATTATATTTTCTTTGCAGGTGTTGAACCATCATTCTACCATGCTGAGGTTACAGAAAACGTTGGCTGATAATGTAAGCCAGTCACTGAGTGATTCGCATTTGTCACATGAACAGCTTAAACTCAGATTGCAGTTGCAAATGGCAGATTTGTCATATGTTGCTTACCTTTCCATGTAATGATACAACTAGAGCAGAAGGCAGTGATATAACAATGCCATCACACATTGATTTTGCTTTACTGACTTTGTTGTGGACTCTGGGGTGACCTTCACTAATACCCCCTTTGATGGGTTTACTCTGTGTGGCCCTTTAATAGTAAAATATGCACTATTGGTGTTAGTGTCTAAAGGTCACAGAGCAACTTTTCAGGGATGCAGTTCAGTTAGCATCAATGCTGTTTTTGTCATGATCAGAACAACCACCACCAATGTCTTAAAAGGAACTAATATGGTTGTGGTAACTGTCAGAAGAGATGCAGACTCAGGGGCAAGAACAGACAGCAGCAGCAGGGATACCAGAGACCCTCTTTGAAAAGACAGTCTAATCACTAAGACGTGGCTCCATTGTCCTACTCTGGAGATGGTCAAGGGTCAGCTATCCCTCCTTTTGCAAGTGTGACTAGCCATTATGTAGGACAAGTGGATAATGAAAGAGATATGATTACTTTCCCAGCCTCACTGTCTCTTTTTTTTCCAGATGTCTGACCCCATCAAAAGAGTGTGGAAAGAATAGAGGTGTTAAACCTTATGCAGAAAAAGAGCCGTCTAACTGGTCCCAACAAGCCAGACAATATCAGGTCATTCTGAGTGCTCAAAAAGATAAAGGAAATAAGGCCTGTATTCAGTTTGTGCAGCCAAAATTAGCATCTCCCCGAAAAACTATTTTAGATAGCCCTGGTGCAGACCATTCTTCCATGTTTGTCAGTAGGAGACTAGGATGTTCTGGACCTTCACAATGCTTGTCCACACAGTAAAAATTACCAGTTATTCCAGGAGGTTTCTGCAGTCCTGTACAGGAGCCAGTCATTACCAGTTCTAGACTCTTTTATTCAGACACATCTCTGCCCCTCTAGGGTTTTCACCAAATATATGGCCATAGTTGCAGCAAACCAGGGGATGCAAAGGTTAAAGGTGTTCTTATGTGGATGACTGGCTTATAGTCACTCCAAAGTAGGATTTTTCTAAGTTTCTATCATTTTGGAAATTCAGTGAACATCGCAAAATCCCAGATGGAGCCCTATTAAATGGGTGACATAAGATATATTTTGGACATCAACTTGAAGATCACATATTCCCTTGAACAGCATCCTTAAGTTGCAAAACCTGGTGCTTGAAGTTGTTCATTCTTTGTTATTTATGGAGATATTGTGTCTTACAACATTGGGTCTCATGGCAGCGGTTATATTCATGGTTGAGAACTGTATTGGTATAGACCTATAAAGCCTTGACTACAACCAAGGTGACCCAAGTTTGATTAGCAGTTTTGACACTTGTTGGAGCTGTTACTGTGGAGGAGAAAAATGATAAGGCTTAGGGAGATTGGCATAATGGTTAAGGTGTTTACCTTAGAGACTCAAGGTACAGGATTTGATTCTCACTTAGGAGTAATTGACTAGGCTTAAAATTTGCCCACAAGGGCAGTTAGCCTAGTATGATCCTATGAACCAATCACCTCTTTTTTTGGGAAAGGGGTTAGCTCATGAAGACCTTCTCCATGACAGAATCCCCAGTGGAGAACAAGGATCATATAGAGATGTTTGTCTGGGGGGGAGGGCCACTTGATCATATCACTGAGAAGTGTAGTATGCATCACAACAGCACATAAAATTCCATCCCCTTGAATGTGAGCATGTACTGGTGTTAGGAATAATCAAAAACCCCAAACCATTCATAATGACTGCTTCAGTGATAGCCACTTTTAGTTGGCTGTCACCTCATGATGGAAAATGTATGGATTAGTTGTCCAAGAGAGAGAGTCCACTGTTTGGCAGACAGTGGGGGGCAAAAAAGAGCATATATAGACACAAACACACAGATACACACATTTCATAGTCCTGTGTGCCACATTTTGTATGAGTTCTGCAATGGACCATGTAACTCCAGTGGTCCCAATCAGCAGATCTTTTGACATAACATCCCAAAATTTCCAGGATTTCTGAGTGACATCTCAGATGGTAGTTTAATATTCAAGACCTAACTTTGGCCAGTCTGTTCCAAGTCTGCATTTCTGTAATGGCTGTAACTGTGGAAACTTAAGCTTTAGATGGTGGGGGGGGATTGTCAAGGCAGATTGTCCAAGGTGTATGGTCACAAACCAAGGCCAATCTACAGGTAAATATTGTGGAGAGATGAGCACAGTCCTGTTCACACTGAAGCCCTTTCAGAAATCCATGCCTCAAGGAACTGTAGCCATCCACACTGACAATATTGTGGTGCTTTTGTATATAAAACAGCACATGACAACTCATTACCCTCTTTGTCAAGACACAAAAAAAAAACAGTCATGGGGCAATTTAAAGATAAAGGGTGGTTCTGCCCAGGGCCATGCACAATCAAAGAAAAAATTACTTACAATCTTCCCCCTCTCAATAGCCACCCTTACCCGCCCTGCCATCCTTTGAACCTTGCAGACATTATTTCAGTCCGTCTTTCCCTCTGGAATCAGATCACAGTAGACTCTTGGATGCTGGAAATTATCAAAAAATGATAGAAATGGCAGTAGGACTCCCTTTTCTCCAAATCTAGGTATTCCTCCACACCCACAAAATCAAACCCATCTCTTCTTCCCACCATTTCTCACATGCTGTCTCAAGGAGTCATAAAGATTGTCCCAGATTTTCAGAAAGGAAAAAGGATCTGATGTCAGTTTTCATTCATACCTCAACAGTTGGTTCAAATCCAACTCGGTCGCTTTTTACAGCTCATGGATACTGGAAACTCTTGAACTCCTTCCTTACCCATAAGGCTGTAGTACCCCACCATACCTTAGATCTTGTTTGCTGCCTTCACATACAGACGTGGTCACTGATAGCTCTCGAGCTTTGGTCAGGTATTGTGAGTGATGCAACTTTTTCTGTTTTCCCAGTTCTATTGTTTTTTTCTTCCCTTATCATTTATACACTTATGGGTATATTCCTCATTTACTATACTTGGTAGATTTTCCTGTCCTGTGTCCTTGTGTTATTTGCGATTACCATTGTTGGTAATTCCCTTTCTTTTAACTTTATTCCTTTTGCTTTCTTAAAAAAAAAAAAAAAAACTTTTCTGTTTTTATTATTGTTATTGCTAGTTCTTCTACTTGCATAGCAGTGGCGGAAAAACCTTTAAGTTTTAAAAAAATGTAAGGGGTGTGAGCATAAGATACCATTATCTGACACACATGGTTTATGTGTGTATTGCTTAGGCAATACCTGGATGCACCTGTGTGATTTCGAGGAGCCCTTCAAGTCCTCCTTTGTGAATGCTTCCTTTGACAGAAGTTCTTTTGTCCCGAAAATGAAAAAGACACTCTCCAGATGTGAGCAAGATGGTAATACCTTGTCTGCAGTGGGCGTACATTTCTCGAACTCTCAAAGGACCTTCTCTAGTAATCAATGGGGAGGTTGAAAGATGTAGTTCAGAAAGTTCCCCAGGGTTCTTTCCATGATCCACGTGGAGATACTTCCCCCAGGAGCAGAGGTGGAGCTCCAACAAAAGATGCCACCTGTGCAGCAGAGGAGACCTACAAAACCAGGGGTCCAGAGATACCTTCGCTGACAAGACCCTACCAGCGCTGCTGAAAGGAGGCCTGGTTGTCCACCTCTGAATGTAGTCAGGGGTCATCTATCCCTGCTCCAGAGAGCCTGGCTAGATATTAGAAAAGATACATGGGTGCAGAGGATTATTTCTAGAGTTATATAATACCCTTTTTCCTACTCCCCCTTAACAGTAAACAAAATTCCCAATGTTCCACCCAGTCAGAGGAAAGCAGCAGCTCTGCAAATAAAAATACAGCTAGAAAAGAGAGTCATCCAAGAGGTCCCCCCAGACCAGAAAGAGTCCGGAACTTACTCAAAATTCTTTTTAGTGCCAAAGAAAATAGGGTATTGGAAACCAATTTTGAATCTCAGCAGTCTGAGCAAATCAGTTCAGTATACAAAGTTCGGGCTGGCAACTCAGCACCGTAAAAATCTGCTGCCAATCATTAGCGGACCAGAGTTCCGCTGTGGTGACCCCTAACCAGGAAAAGCCGAAAGAAGAAGAATACAAAGTTCTGGATGGTCGTGGTTCAGTCCATTTTGACCGTCTTGCACAAGGACAACTGGATGTGCTCAGTAGATCTTCAGGATGTGTACTATCACATAAAAATGAACAGATGATCCAGGAGGTACCTACACTTCCAGCTGTGAGCCAGCCATTATCAATTCAGACACCTGCCCTTTGGCCTCACCACAGCCCCCAGGGTGTTCACCAAAAGCATGCAGTAGTAGCAGCTTACTTCAGACTGGAGGGATTCCATGTGTTTCTGTGCTTAGACGACTGGCTTTTAACCGCTCTGACCAGGTACAAGAGTGTGTACTCCAGCATTGTTGTTATTTAGGAATTACAGTCAGTCACAACAAATCTAAGCTAGAACCACCTCAGACATTAGAATTCATAGGTGCCTTGTTCAATATGGTATCCGTGACAGCTTCCCCTCCCAAGGGTAGAATTATTCGATTTCAAGTCAAAAAGATAATTCAAAATCCTTCTCTGTTAGCTCAAATGATTCTACAGGACTTGGGGGTCAATGTCCACTGCGATAGTTCTGGTTCCATTAGCAAGATATCATATGTGAATTCTTCAGTGGACCTTAGCAGTTCAGTAGTCTGTGCTATACTAACCTGTGTCCACCCAGATCACAGTAACTCAAGCTTGCAAAAAGTACCTCTTGTGGTATATTCCCTCAAATCAGATGTTATAAGAACGTCCCTTCATTCATCCTTAGCCCAAAGCCATAGTGACCACTGATGCTTCCTAAATTAGGGGGCACTTCTTGGGAGAGAAGAAGAGGCCAACACACGTCAGTGTCCTGGAAATAAGAGCAGTACTCCTAGCATTGCAGGCCTTTCAAGATTCTGTCCTTTCCGGGACTATTGCAGTATAGATGGACAATATGTCCGTGGCATGGTACATCAGCAAACAAGAAGGAACCAGATCTTACCCCTGATGTCGAAGCTTTTAGAGTGTGGCAGTGGATGATCTCATCCAAGCAATTTCTGATAGCAGCGCACATTGTGGGGAAATCCAACGTGATGGCATAAAGTTGAACAGGTCCATTTTATTGCTGCATGAGTGGTTTGTGGAAAAGATATTCTGCCACTGGGGTCAACCTTGCTATGACACTCCCCTTAACAACAAGTGCAGCAGGTTCTTTGCCCTGATTCCCCCACCAGGGGAATCACTGAGAGACACTCTGCTCCATGATTGCCCCCCCACTCCCGGTCTCCTCTTTGCTTACTCCCAACCCCTCTAATCCCAAAGTTTCTCCAGAAATCATCTTGATTGAAGAGCAAAGTCATCCTCATTGCCCCTTATTGGCCTCATCAGATTTGGTTCCCCTTCCTTTGGCATCATCTGGTTCACCCTCTATGGATTCTGGATCCAGTTCCCAGACCCTCCTGTCTCATCTGACATGATTCTCCCGGCCATTTTAGGCCTAAAGCTGACAGCATGATTTCTCCACTTACATTGATAGCTAGACAACCCAGGCTCCCTTCCTCTGTCCATCACATTCTTTTATATTCCCATAAAGCTTCCACTAGGAAGATTTACAGAAGTAAATGGAAAAGATTTGTTTTTTGGGCACAACAGAACGACATTAACCCTTCCTCAGCACCAATACATAAAATGCTTGAATTTTTGGCTACAATTTTTAATGAAGGGGCTATCTGGCTATTAAAGTACAACTAGTTGCCTTTTACAACTTTCGTATAGGAGTAAACAGTTCCACCTTAGCTTCTTTAAAACTTTGTAAGCCCTTTATAAGGGGGTACCTTTCTTCTGAGACCCCATTTTAAAAAGGTTCCCTATTAGAAGACCGAAGACGCATTTTTTCGAATGTGTCTTGGTCAAACTCAAAAGCCTGAAACGGCAAAATATCGAAGCGGCTTTTAAGCAGATTCTTTCCCTGGGAAAGAATTTGCTTGGCTACTTCGTTACTGTGCCGTTTTTGGCACTGTAGTGCGGTCTCTGAGTTGGTATATTTAAGTAGGGGGTGTTGGGGGCAAAGCCCCCCACTTAATGTTATGTTTAAAGTATGGTTTTTTTTTTTTTTTTTTTTGTTGGAACAGAGATTTTTTTCCCTAAGAAAAAAAATCGCTCTTCTGACTGTTCAAAATTGTAAGCTTTCACTTACATAAGGTCGATTAATCACCGTTCGCTTTTTTAAGCGTTCAGTGATCTAATATAGACCCTTTTAAAAATCCATCTCTGCCATGGGATTTGAATTCAGTTTTATAACCTTTCACTCAGTCTCCATTTGAACCATCAGCAAAGTGTGAACTAAAATTTTTAACCTGGAAAACTATCTTTTTGGTACCAATAACCCCTGCTCGAAGAGTCTCTGAACTTCAAGCCTTGTCTTCTAAGCTTCTTTATTTCATTTTCCATTGAGATAATGTAGTAATCTGATGATGTTAATCTTCATTCATTACTGATGGGTGTCGGTTCTGTCCTTGGAACCAAGTCGGCATTTATAACAAGCTCGCACCAGCCAAAAAAACTCTCAAGCTAAGCTTACCCTTAGTGCCTCTCTCTCTGTTACCTCAGATCTCGTTTGCCACATAGATCAAGACATGTCGAGCCAGCTTTCAACTAAGTCATTTAGAATTCCTTAATTCAACACCTTCTTTGGAGCTTTTCTGCTTTAACTATAATAATGTATCTTTATTTTTATTAATCACTAATGTCTTCATACTTGAGTGTCTCTTTCCATATTCTTACCAAATTTGGTATTCTTCGTACCATCGCTGGTACAGGCCTTTTACTTTCCTCAATCTCACTTATCTTTTGAGTTAGTTCTTAATACCATTGCTGGTATTCCCCTTTTGCCATATTGTTGTCTCTTATCTATTTGTTAAAAAACATTTTATTGATATTTTCTATTTCCCTGTTTTTGTTTGTTCGACTGGGCACAGTTGTTTCTTCTCTTGTTTTTTGGTGTCATACTGCTAAACTGCTAACTTTGTTCCACTATGGCTGATAAAAAGGGAACAACTGGATTCAAACAGATGCAACCAATATAATAGGAAACTCCCATCTGTCTTGTGTTTACTGCCTGGGTGTTCCGCATTTGTCTGTTAAACCAAAAAATAAACAGAATCACCACTCCAAGCAGCCAGGAACCAGACTCGATGGTACCAAATAAAAAATGTTTAATTCCACAAAAAAGACTCAATAGTAACACAGTCAGTCAAGCGCTTTTGTCATCCAAGACTTCTTCAGAACTGGGTAATACATCATTAACACTCCTTAAATAATTAGTATCCCCCCCCCCATTTGACACACTAATTAAACTTTAAAATCATACACCCTTAAAATTTTAACTAAGTCTAAAAAGCAACAATACATAGTAAATAAAACTTAAAACGGATACAAATGCTTTTTAGACTTAGAATTTTAAGGATGCCAGTTCTGAAGAAGTCTTGGATGACGAAAGCGCTTGACTGACTGTGTTACTATTGAGTCTTTTTTGTGGAATTAAACATTTTTTATTTGGTACCATCGAGTCTGGTTCCTGGCTGCTTGGAGTGGTGATTTTTTTATGTATTTGTTCCACTCTGTACACCATTTGTTGTTCTTTGTCTGTTAAACCACTGTGCAACATATGTAAGGGCTTTAGTTCCCGCACTTTAAATGAGAGGAAAAATAAGCTAATCCTTAAGGGTCTTTTGAAAACTCCCTTTTCGGAGGCTATTTCTGGGTCAGAGGGCACAACCCCTCCTAAAAAGGAACATAAACGAAGGAGCCATTCCATTCCTTCTTCCCCCCATGGCACTAACTCAAAATCTTCGGAACCGAAGGCTAAAGTCCCATAATTGGCTCCAACAACCTCGGCACCAGTCGGCACCAGGGCCTTAACCCCCGTCTACAGTGCCTTCCTCTGTTCCAGGACCTCAACTAACCAGTTTGGTATTGTCCTCTGCAACATTATCTCTAGCATCAATCATGGTGCCGGTCATGATCACTGAACCATCCATGTCTTTATCTTCTGCTACAGTTCCGATGTCCCTTTCGGCACCAAAAATCTTACTCCCAACACCGGTCATGTCCCTCCTCCCTGTACATATTGCTGGTCTTGTGACCTTGGTCCCGGAAGGTGAAACAGCCCCTCGGATGCAATACTCCCCCACGGCAGATTCCTTAATTGGCCAACAATGCAGCCTCTTCTTTGGAGCAACCTGACTGTCCATCGGGGATATCAACCAGCTCCTCCAGGAGCCTTTCAAAATTCAATGTGATGAGACTTGTGGATCAGCTCCTGACGGCCAGAAGAATCACAACTCCTTCTAAACCCTCCCTCCCACCCATAACCAAAGGATTTTCTCCACAGACTCTGACATGCACTCCTCCTTCGACCTCCTTGGAGGCATCAAAGCCCCTGACTCCACCTATCCTGGTGCCAGCAGCTTCAGTTCCATTGGTGGACCTCACCATGGTTCCGAAGCCTGCCCTTTGGCCACTGACTCACTCGGAGCCAAGCCATTCCCAGGATTGTGTCTGGGCTGTCGCACCGTGACCCCCTAGTATGGCACCTATTTTTTACAGCATTGAACACTATGGCTTTGGTTGTCTTAGTGGCACCAAGTCCTCTTGGGGCTCCTTCCCTGCGGGTGGGCTCTTCAGAGTAGGGGTGTGACCTCAGTTCCGAGGTTGTTGTTCTCTGGTCCGGGCTCCAATCCCTCTTTGGACAGTCCTGCTTTCCAGATGATGGTGAGGGCCTTTGCCTCCGCAGGTACACAGCTGGTCCCCTCGGCATTGGAGTACCATATATATCCCCCCTCTGTACTGCAGCTGACACAATCCACCACACTGGGAGGTTGAGCACAAGAGTCTCAAGATACCCTACCACAAGGCGCGCTTTCTTCAGAGTCTTCCTCAGATGCCCCTGCTGAGGAGGTACCATGCAAGAGATCATGCAAGAGAAAGCATTCGCCCCCCGAGGATGTTTCCTTTGGAGTCACAGTGGAAATTTTAAAACAGCTGGGAGGCTGGAAGTCCACCAACCCTTCTTTGAGGAGTCTGTATTCTTGCATGATTTTCGTGCTTTACCCTCTGTCTTGGTTGACCCCACATGCAGACGAACTAGGTCAGCTCATCGTGCAGCATCCCTGGAAGAGTCCTGAGAGCGTTGAACCAATCCCCTGGAGACCAGACAAAATTCTTTCCCCTCCAGAAGACAGTCCACATTGGTCTAAAGGCTTACCAGTAGATGCTATGGTAATGGCAGCATCCACTAAGAAAGACCTCGCCGAAGAGAGTCATGCTGTCCATTCCCCGAACAGGGAGTCTCTGGCGATTGACAGGCTAGGGAAGTGAGTGTTTTCTTCATCAACCTTTGCCATTTGGTTCTTGAATTACTTGGCACACTTTAACTGGCTCCAGAGAGACCTAATCTTGGAACTCTCGGGAACTTTAGCAAAAGTAGTCTCTGATGAGGTGTGTGACAAAGTCGCCTTTCAGCTTGCAACCCTGGATTATATATCTGATTCGTCCATGTGGTTGATCTCCCACACTACCGAAGGGGTGGCTAGAGCTGCGGGTGCAGGCATTGTCATGAGACATCACACCTGGATGCGCCTTTGTGATTTTGCAGACCCTTTTAAGTCTTCCTTTCTCAACATTCCAGTGGAAGCTTCTCTCTCTGGCCCGAAAGTGAAAGATGCATTAGCCAGGTGTGGGAAAAACGGCAAGACCCTGTCTGCTGTGGGTGTACATTTTTCCATCCCCCCAAAGATCCTACTCTAGGAATGAGAGGAGTGAAATATGTGGCACAAGAAGTCCTAGGGTTCTTTCCATGACGCATGTAGCAAATTTACCCCCCAGGCAGGGGGAGAAACTCATCTGGAAGATGCCCCTACAGAGGAAGAGGGTGTGTGCGTAATCAGGCATCTAGAGGTTCGTTCTCTGGACAAACCCTATCAGTGCTCCTGAAGAGCAGCCTGATTGCTTACCCTCTGGAAGCAGTTGAGGGACATTTTTCTGTGCACCACCTTGCCTGGTTAACAATAACCACAGATTCTTGGATGCAGACAGTAATTCCCAGAGGTTATTATATACTCCTCACTACTTGCCCGAAGCCAATAAGACACGTTCCCGACATTCCATCCAGTCAAAGGGAATCAGCAGCTCAAGAAATTCAAAAGCTGCTCTTAAAAAGAGTCATCCAAGCAGTCCCACCAGATCAAATAGGATCTGGATTTTACTCAAGGTTCTTTTTAGTGCCAAAAAAGACAGGGGACTGGAGGCCAATCTTGGACCTCAGCATCCTAAACAAATTTGTCAGTCGAACAAAATTCCGGATGGTCACAGTTCAGTCTATCCTACCCTTCCTGGAGAAAGATGATTGGATGTGCTTAATAGATCTTCAGGATGCGTATTACAACATAAAAATGGACAAATATTCCAGAAGATTCCTTCGCTTCCAGCTGGAAGCCAATCATTACCAATTCCGAGTACTGCTCTTTGGACTCTCTATGACCCCCATAGTGTTCACCAAATGCATGGCAGTGGTAACAGCTCACTTCAGTTTGCAAGGATTCTGGGTTTTTCTGTATTTAGACGATTGGCTCCTTACCGCCCCCACCAAGCATCTACTGGTTACAGCCTTACATTACACTCTAAAACTAGCAAAATACTTGGGGATCTCAATAAACGAGGAGAAATGCAAATTGAATCCTTATCAAACTCTGGAATTCATAGGAGCAACTTTCAGTACTCAGTCTTGCCTAGTCTCCCTTCCGTGTCACAGATTAGAATGACTGAGGCCCCAACTCCGGGTGATACTATCTCAGGACAAAGTTTCAGCTCGGGCAGTCCTTCATCTTCTAGGGTTAATGGCAGCATTGATTATAATAGTTCCCCTGGCAAGACTACACATGAGACTTTTTCAATGGCTTCTACTAACACAGTGGTCTCTCCCTTTTTTTAATTTCTCCAAATTCCTTGGGTATCTAATACGATGATGGGAATGGACCCCATTCCTAAGTCAAAGCATGATTAAAGTTTATGAAATTAGTATTGTTTCACTCTTTGATGTCAGCCAAAAGTGCTCTTCGCAGCACCCGCAATGTGCCCAGTAATGACGCCTCCTGCAGTTCGTATGGAGTTACATGTATTGGTAGCGTATCTAAATAAGACTTCAGACTCTTTTTTTATATACAAGACCCTGCTTGTACTACTATTGGAACTATTTGGGTATCTTTCTTCCACATTGCTCTCATTTCTAGTTGCAGAGCCTGATATAAACTTTGTCTCTGTGCGAAGGACACTGTAGTCAGTGGATGTGGTGATTTCAATGATCTTTTGTCATTGTCTTTTGTCTTCTTTTCCTGGACCACTATATCCGGTTTTCTAGCATGTATCTTTTGAATTGTTGGTAATGAATGAGCCCATGTGATATACACTTCATCATTTTCTATGATGCTTTGTGGCTCATGTTTCCAGTGCTTTTCAGCCACTTCAAAACCATAATGTTTGCACAATCCCCAGTGCAACAGTCTCGCCACATTTTTGTGCCTTTCAGTATACAGTCCTCCTGCCATTAGTATGTCACAACCAGCAACGAGGTGTGCGACTGTTTCCAGTTCGGTTTTACAAAACCTACATTTGTCTGTTTCTCCCATATGTTCAATGGACTTTGTAAACCAGCATGTATGTAGCCCACTATCTTGAGCCACCAGTATTAACCTTTAATATCTTGGTTTGAATTCACCTCTCCTTAAACATTCCTGCTTTAATTCCTGATCAACATAAGGCTCTTCTAGAAGTTTTCCATACTTGCAACTATATTTATGCATTTCCCACATTTCTTGCCTTTTCATCTGATCCTTCACCTTATATTCTTTCTTTTGTTTTTTGACACATTCAGTTGCTGCCTGATTTTTATCTACTTCTGGTTTGATTTCCATTCCTGCTTGATGCCGATATGCTTCTACTAGGCTAAACAGGGAAGTCATCTTAGATTTATTCTCCTCATGTTTCAAAACTTTAACTACGTTTGGGTCTCGTAAGGTCAGCAGGTATGTGTGGAGTCCTACATGTAATCAATTTCATGGAGGCCCATCCCTCCTTCGGAACGGGGAATATATAATCTTGGTATGCACTGATTTTTATAGATCATTTGGTGAGCATGAAGCATCCTTCTTGTTTTAATATATAATCTATCCAATACGTTTTGGTGGAAGTCAATCACTCCAAAACTGTAAGTTAGGACAGGAAGAGCAAATTAGTTTGTAGCTTGGATTTTGTTCCTAGATGTCAATGCTGTTTTCAGAATTAATTTATGTCTTCTAAAATATTGCTTGCTACGTTTTACTCACACTTGTTTGTGTTTTATTGCTGATCCTTCATCGATTACACTTCTCTCCAGCCACCATACTTTGGTTTAACAGCTAACTCTCTGATGGACTCCAATCAGTCAAATGGCTCTCAGCTTTCTCCCCTCTTCTTCCTGTTAAAACAGGTGTTCCACAAGGCTCCATCCTTGGGCCACTTCTTTTTAACATCTTTACCAACCTTCTCTACTCTTCTTGCCCTGGATCACTGATGCAATACGCAGATGATTCTACACATATCACTATTGCTGAATCACCAACTCAACTAAAATCAGACACACAGTCCTCTTTTAACTCTATAGAAAACTGGCTATCTGAAAACCAACTTATCTTTAATCCAAAGAAAACCAAATTACTACTCTTTCTCCCCAAAAACCTTAACCACATAGTCTTCCTTCTCCATATTGTCACAAAATAATACTCAAATACAGGTGGACACCAGTACAAAACTCTTAGGTGTTACAATTGATGATAGACTAACCTTTGAGTTTCACCTCAATAATTGTATCCAAAAAACACATCTCAATCTAGGTCTCCTCTATAGAAACAAAAAATATCTTGCCAAAACAGCAAAACTAACCCTTTCAAATGCCTACCTCTTACCCACATTACTTTATAGCTCCCAAATTCTCACAAGCCTCAACACTGGACTACTAATCAGGTTAGAAACAACGTATAACAGGATTGCCAGATTTGCTGCCCAAAATTCTTACAAGTCCCATCACTGTCTCTCACTAAAATAACTAAATTGGCTAGAATTACCTAACCTGCTTCAGTATAATCAGTTTCAGATTATTCATTCCATTCTCTACAAACCCTCTTTCTGTCCAACTATCCCATCTCTAATCTCTCATTACCTACCCAGTAGATTACTCTGCAGTTCTGAACAAGGCCTACTAAAAATCTACAAACTAAGGACCAAAATGGGTCAGCTAGTCTATAGCTTTAACCCTTCCAAGGCAGGGAATAGCCTTTCACTAGATATAAGATCCCTTGTGAATCAATTCAAAACCACTGCAAAAAATATCTTCATGAAAAATGGACTTGCCAATGTAATTATCCCCCATAAGCACTCCCCTATAACATTTTACTTCTCTTCTCTCTTCCTTTCTTTCAATAAACAAACTTACTACTTTATCTTCTCCTCTTGGTACATCACTGTACAAACATAACTAGTAAAATATTTTCAGCTATGTAACTATTGCACTATTATGTATATAATATGTAATTATGAATGTATCCCTCTGATTAATGTATTTCTATATGTATTTCATTTGCCACAGTTTAATGTATGACACTGTAATACAATAATGTGTGGTACTGATGAATGTAATGTGTGGCACTGTAATGCAGTAATCTGTGGTACTGATGAATGTATTTCTAAACCATCAAGAAAATGTGGGGGAAGGGCAACAGTCACTAATTTGTAATATTTCTTCATATATACTTTCACAAGATGAAATAAGTCTATTGAGTAAAGGTTTGAGTTTTATTCCTACAAGTTACAGCAACTTAATTGATTCAGTCACTGATTTGAAGGTTTTTTTGTAGAAATGTCATGTTGAAGATGATTTATGGTAAACATGATACAGGAAATGTAGATACACATGACAACAAACCATATGGTTTGAGAAGTTTAAGCCAGTTTGTTCCATCTAATCACCCTTTGATTGAAGCATATTTAAAACTTACTGAGGAAGAACTTTACAGTTATTATGACAATTTAAATATGAATAAGAGACATGGTAGAAGAGACAATCTTAGCTACAGAGAGAGACAATGTTTGAAACAGTTACAGTCAGAATCCTCTATCATAATTAGACCTGCTGATAAGGGGGGCCGAATAGTGGTTATGGATACCTCTCAATATGTTAAATCTATGGACAGCCTTCTTAAGAATAAGTATTATAGGATGGTAACTAAGGATGAAGTACATGATATTATGAGGTATGTTATGAACGTTTTGTTCGATATATATCAAGGAGGAATTATTAATAAGGAACTATTTGAGTACTTGTTAGTCAAAGCTCCACTTATTCCAGTGATACACGGTCTCCCCAAGATTCATAAAGACATTTGTGATCCACCCATGAAGACCCACAGTTGCTGGTGGTGGTTGGGTCACATAACATTTATCAGTATATGTAGAGAAATATTTCAGACCCATTTTAAATCAGAATCACTTTGTACTCAAAGCAGTTCCTTATGGATCTATATGAATGCTTGAAAGATGCAAGTAATATTGACGAATTGATTTTTGCAACCTTTGATGTGCAATCATTATTTACCATTATACAGAATGAATTAGGTATTCAGTATATATTGGAATATTTAAAGGAACACAGTGAATATTCAGCGGTACAGAGAGATCTGTTTGCACATTTTTTGGAACTTGTGTTGGAAAACAATTTGTTTATGTTTCAAGATACCATTTATAGGCAGCAGGACGGGGTGGACATGGGTACCTCTTGTGCCAATAGTTATGCTATCAAGTTTTTGGCACATTGGGAGGAGACCACCCTGTTCCAGGTCACCGAATTTAAAGAACGCGTGATGTTCTATCGACGTTTTGTCGATGACCTGTTTGTGTTATGGAATGGCAATGCACAACAATTAGATGCGTTGTTGTTAGAAATGAATAGTCTAACTGACTGTCTCAGATTCATTATGAAGTATTCAAGCCATAAGATATATTTTTTAGATCTATATATATAGAGAAATTACCATGTGGCTTGGTTAACACTGGTATATATCGGCAACCATGTCATGTAAATACACTCTTGTTGAGGTCCAGTATGCATCCTACATATGTTTTTAGGAACATTATTAAAGGTCAGGGTGTTAGGGCCTCTAGAATGAATCCTGTAGATATGGGCTTCATAGATGAATTAACTAGCCTTGAGAAGAAACTGTTAGAGAGAGGTTATAAGGAATTTGAAATTAAGGAACAATTGGGTACAGTTCCAATTTTACGACAAGACACAGCTGCTCCTTACTTTGGACCTCCTGTGACTATGAATGTAATTGGTACAACTTCTATACAATCTTTTGTTAAATTTCCAGCTTTTATACTTCAGATTACATTGAGATTAGAGAAATCATTAGTAAACACTGGTCAATTTTACAAACAGATAAGAACATAAAGATGATAGTTGGTGAACAACCATGTTTCCTGTATAGAAACAAGAGGAATTTGAAGAAGATGCTTTGTTACTCCAAAGACAAGGAATTGAAATTTGGAGATGAACATACTGAACCATGTGGTCAATGTAATTTTTGTTCATATATAGACACCAATAATGAATTTTTCCATCCAGATCTGAATAAGGTATTTAAGATGACAGCAACAGCAAATTGTATGACATCTGATTTAGTATATCTGGCTGTATGCCAGATATGCACGTCATTCTATGTTGGTAAAACCAACAGGTGTTTCAGGGATAGGATACGTGAACACATTTACCACATTAGGAAAGGTTCAATACACAATGCATTAGCGAAGCACATTGTACAATATGGGGAAGCGCATACTTTTTTGTTTAGAGCCCTGGAAGTTGTAGTCCCCAGTACACGTGAGGGTGACATTAGGAATCACACAGAGAGTAGAGAGAGTAATTGGATTATTAAATTAAGAGCAGATAGAGGTATGGGACTCAACGAAAGAGCATCTATCAAGCCCCTTCTCAGGAAACGTAGGAATAATAAGTGACCACCATTTTTTATTTCTTCTCATCTATTTTAGAGTGACACTATATGTGTGTTTTCAACATGCTAGAGATTTTGAGCAGTCTTTACTTGTTCTTTATATGATGTTTTTAGCAAATGTAAGAATTATGAGTGAGCAGTATCATACATATTCATTCAAATTATTTTAGAGTGACAATATGTGTATTCCTTGATAAGGTAGAGATTTGCATTAGCTTGTAGTGCTGTTTTATATGTCTACATTTTTATCTGAATCAATTTGCATGTGATATGCTTTAGTTTTTAAACATAGTTGTTCATCTAGTTAGAGTATGTGATGCTGCATGAATTCTGTTTATATGCGTTTAGTTTGATAGCATAGGTGTATTATACACTATATCACTTTAAGTTCTCTAATTGGTATAGGAGTATGATTGGTTAGTTCAATTTCTTGAATTGTATATATATTGCTTTATTTTATGGGTGATTGTACTGTATATCTGATGAAGCTTTTTTAAGCGAAAGCGCTTATTTATGTATATCTGGACACCTGTGAATGAATTACGTTTTTATTGGAACTGTATCCTGCTTCACTTCGTTCTGATCGTTTATGACTTCTCGTATTTCTATATATATTCAGTATGTAAAATTTCTATTTTCTGTTGGAGCTTTTCTCCTTGGACCTCCGCTGAAAATGGTCATTTGTAGCCCAGTCGGACAAACCCAGTCGACAAATATAAAATAAATTTTTGCACTCCCCTTTGACTCATCCGATGTCCTTTCAAATCCGCATAACAAACCGATGCAAACAAGATATAATTTGGTGGATGAAGCCAGAAGGAGTCGCCCTTTCTCCCCCTCTCAGCTCAAGGCCATAGTGACCACAGACGCTTCCCTGATAGGGTGGGGGGGGGGGACTTCCAGGAAAAGATGGTCCAAGGCACTTGGTCCCCTCTGGAGGCCAATCTGCATATCAGCGTTCTAGAGTGTTCTAGAACTGAGGGTGGTGCTTCTAGCTTTGCAAGCATTTCAATTTGTCCTACCGTCCGAGACAGTTGCTATCCAGTCCGACATGTCGGTGATCTGGTATGTCTACAAACAAGGGGTAACCAAGTCCTACCCATTGTGTCGACAGGCCATGAGAATTTGGCAATGGGCAGTAGCTTCCAGCCGCTTTCTGATAGCAATGCACATTCCCGGAGATTCCAACGTGATTGCAGACAAACTGAGCAGATGCATCCTCCTGCCTCACGAGGTGCTGGGGCCAGTCTTGCTGCAGCCTATTTGCCTCTCCAGCAAATCAAAAATACAACTGCTACTTTGCCTTGATCTCCCCACAGGCGGAGTCCCCGAGGGGCGTTCTAATACATGATTGGCCCATGGGACTTCTTTATGCTCTCCCTCCCCTTCCGCTGATCCCACAATTTCTAAAGAAGGACTTTCAGTTGAGAAGCAGACTAATGTGCACCCTACAGGCCCCGACAAGTTTGGTTTCCCTTCCTTTGGCCTCGCCTAGTACACCAACCATGAATTCTGGATCTAATTCCAGAATTACTGTCACACCTGCAGGGGTTGATATATCCAAACATATCCAGTCTGAAGCCGAAAGCTTGGTTTCTCCACTTCCAGTAATCCCCAGGCAGAAAGATCTATCCTCCCCTGTTCATAACATTCTCCTGGCTTCACACAAACCATCCAGCAGGAAATTTTATCTCAACAAGTGGAGGAGATTTACCACTTGGTATCAACAGAAAGGGCTAGACCCCTGCTCAGCCCCAATTAATTCTGTATTGGACTACTTGTCAAATCTTCTCTAGTCGGGAACGGCAGCCTCCACTATTCAAGTGCACCTGTCTGCTATTTCAGATTTCCATAATGGCTTTCAACATTCATCCTTGATTTCCCACCATCTCTGTAAAATCCTTCTGAAGGGTGTCTCACACATTAGACCTCCATTTAAAGAACCAATCGAACCTTGGAATTTGACACTAGTTCTGCAACCATTGACCCGATCCCCTTTCGAACTCGCTACCACTTACGCGATAAAAGTTTCATCCTGGAAATCCCTATTCTTGGTAATTATTTCCTCAGCAAGACAAATTTCTGAACTATAAGCCTTATGCATAAAACGTCCCTACATGGTCTTTCTTAAGGACAGAGTATCACTACGGACTAATCCCTTCTTTTTGCCCAAAGTTATTTCAGAATTGACCATTAATCAAACAATCAGTCTGCTAGTCTTTTTCCCCAACTTTTCTAATAAAAGAGAATATCGCCTGCATTTATTGGCTGTTCACAGACAATTACGATTCTATTTAGACTGAACTAAATCACTACGAAAATCTGACCAGTTATTTATTTCCTATTCAGGACCAAATTTGGGGAAATCTGTTTCTAAGGCAACTCTTGCTAAATGGATGAGGAATTGTATATGCCTCGCATACCAACAAAACAGAATTCCTCTACCAACTAAAGTCAAGGCACATTCAACCAGAACAGTGGCGACATCTGTTGCCTTTCATTCTACGGCCTCCATGGATGACATTTGTGCAGCAGCTACATGGGCTACTCCTCATACCTTTATCACTCACTACAAATTGGACTTGGTTTCTAGGGGGAGAGCATCCTTTGGTTCAATGGTGCTCAGGAACATCTTTTCATAGGGCCACCCAGGACATAAAGTAGACAAGGACTCTGTCCCATCAGTAATGAATGAATGAAGATTAACAACATCAGGTAAAGAAGTTATGTTCTTATCATAACGTTCCATCTATGTTGTTGATCATTCATTCATTCATTACATCCCACCCTCCTAAGGCTCCTGGAGGTTTGGATTTGGTCCAAATCCTATTTTTAGGAAATTTGCTGAGAAAAAGCCTCCACTTTCTCTTCCGGGCAAACTCGATCTGAGGTAACAGAGAGAGGGGCACTATGGGTAAGCTTAGCTCAAGATTTTTTTTGGCTGGTGTGAGCTTTTTAAAAAGGCTAACTCGGTTCCAAGGACGGAACCGACACCCATCAGTAATGAATAAATGACGATCATCAACACAGATGGAACGTTATGGTAAGAACATAACTTCTTTTTACAAACTAACCCATCCTTTCTTCCTAAGATGGTGTCAGAATCCAACATCAATCAGACTGTTAATCTTCCAGTTTTCTTTCCAACTTTCACAAATAAAGGAGAATACATGTTACATTTCTTGGATGTTCACAGACAATTGTGTTTCTATTTGCATAGAACAAACAATTTCAGAAAAACGCATAATTTGTTTCTTTTGTGGAATCGAAATTGGACATGCCAGTTACAAAAGTAACTTTAGACAAATAGTTAACTGATTGCCTTTCCTTTGTCTATAACACATTGGGCTTGTCTTTGTCAAAACTTTTAAGAGCCCATTCAGCCAGGTCCATGGCAACTTCATCAGTATTTTTTATCCAGGTTTTCCATGAATGATATCTGTGCGGCTGTAACTTGGGCTAATCCTCCTACCTTTATTACTCATTACAAATTGGATCTGATCTGGAGGGGAAGATCAGCCTTTGGCTCAACAGTACTCAGGAATATCCTTCTTTAGAATCCACCCAGGATTCAGGTAGTTGGGGACTGAATGAAAATTGACAACATCAGCTAAAGAAGTTATGTACTCACCACAATGTTCAATCTTTGTTGTGTATTTTCATTCTTTCTCAACTCCCCTCCAACTCCCTAACTTTTGGTTTCTGACATCTGGAAGAACGAGAAGATAATAAAGGAACCATTTTTCCTGTCTTTGAGCTCCAGATATTAGTTTCTCATTCTAGTGCTGTTTCTGAAGTTCCATGAAACTATAAGGCTAGCAAACAAGATCTGAGGCATGTTAGGGGACTTAGAGCATTATGGGTAAGGGAGGTGCTCGAGAGTTTCCATTATCCACAAGCTGTAAAAGGCATCCAATTCAGATCTGAACCAATTGTTGAGGAAGAATGAGACTGCCCTGCACAGATGAAATGTTTTGCTGAGTACTTAACTTCTTTTTTTTTTATTCAAGAGTCTCCCTAGAGCCCCAAAACGAGGGACCCTAGAAACCTGTAGTGAATTTATCTTTTGTAAACCTTTACATAAAAATTCCAAAACACAAAATGTTTATCCTTCAATCTGGTTTCCTCTTGATTCCTCCTATATCTGTTTTGGTGACTCTGAGCCTAAAACATGCATATCACCATTTACCTGTTCATAGAAACTTAAGACACTTTTTAAGGTTTTGAGTTTCTGGTTCACATTCTCACTTCTCTTTTTTATGCTTTGGTCTTTCCAGGGCACAAATGGTATTCACAAAGTGTCTACTTTTTGCATACTCTAAGACATTCACATTTTTCCATATTTAGAATGTTACCTTATTTTTGCAAACTCTTTTCAAAACTAATAGGAATCTCTGCTGTTTGGTAGAAATCTGTTTCAAAACTTGTGTTCATTTAAATCTGTAGAATTCTTATCTCATTTCTTTTCACAGAATCACATTTCTGGGTTGTCTGCTATATACACCCTTATTGATGGTGTATCTTCCACCAGAAAAGACAAATCTGATGTTATTAATCTTCATTTAATCATGACAGATGGGTCTCTTTTCTATCCTTGGAATCGACTCGGCCGATGTAAGACGTTCACGTCAGCCAAAAACACTTGAGTTTATGGTTACCCATAGTGCCCCTCTCCTCATCTCCTCAGATCTCATTTGCCAAGTAGAGTTTCAAGATGCGTCAGGCCAGCTCTCAAGCTAAGTGTTTCATTTTTTCACTAAATATTGAACTTTTGCCTTCCTAATCATTGATAACTCCTTTACTCTTAGTCGTTTACACTTTGTGATACATTACTTCTTGTGCGAGTGAAAATTTCCTTCCCTTTTTACCTTTTTGCTATTTCTTAGTACCATCGTTGGTACAGCTCCTCACTTTCCCCTTACCCTTTGGTAATAAAAAGGGCAAAAGGGCAAATATCTATCCCAGCAGAGTGCTGCCCCCCTGACATCTCAGATGTTCAGGTAAGAGCCACCCTCTCCAAAGCAAAAAACACAGCATCAGTGGGACCAGACGGTGTCCCGGGCTGCATCCTACATGAACTCCAAGAAGAGCTAAACCCAAACATAAAACTACTGTTCAATCTCAGCCTTACTACAGGATATGTGCCCAAAGAGTGGCATACAGCAACAGTGGTCCCTCTCCATAAAGGTGGTGCCTCAGCGGATCCTGGAAACTATCGCCCCATAAGCCTGACTAGCTTGGTCTGCAAAGCTATGGAAAGGATCATCATGGACCTCATAAATAAAGATATTGGGGACCTACAAACACTGGATCCTACCCAGTTCGGCTTTGTTAAGGGCAGATCCTGCCTCTTAAACATGGTTGATTTCTTTGAAACAGTCACCAAGGCCATTGGCGAGGGAAGGTGGTCCACACAGCCTACCTGGACCTCAAAAGCCTTCGATACAATACCCCACTCGGGCATTATAGATAAGCTCACCAGCTTAAATATAAACCCCTATGTCACTAGATGGATTGCAAACTGGCTCAAGGACAGAACCCACATGGTTAGAATTGCTGGAGCCATGTCAGTCTCAAACCAGTTACAAGTGGTGTCCCACAAGGCTCAGTCCTGGGACCTCTCTTGTTCGGTATATATTTCTCGGAGGTACAGGCCAACACGGAAGGACTGTGGCTGACCAAGTTCGCAGATGACTGCAAACTGGGTGCCATAATCGACTCTCCAGCCGACACAAGCATCCTCCAAAAGGGTCTCATAGAAACAGACAACTGGTGCCAGAGCCATGGCCTCAAGCTAAATGCCAAAAAGTGTATAGTCATCCCCTTTGGCAAAAACAAAGTGCCCACAAATTACCACATAGGTGGTAATCCATTAAGTACAGAAGAAGTAATTAGGGACCTGGGGACCCAAGTTGATAGCAATCTCTCATTTGACAACCACGTGGCCAAAGTGGTTAGAAAAACATTTTATATAGCCCACCTAATCATGAAGGGATTCACATCTAGATCAGGGGAGGTCAGCGTGCCTCTTTACTCATCCCTCATCAGGCCCATAATTGAGTACAATGCACCTTTTGGGATGTACCTTACCAGACACCTGCAGCAACTGGAAAGACCCCAAAGTACCTCACCAAGAGGATCAAAGGGCTCAAACAGATACCATATGCTGCCGGTTAAAGAAACTCCAGCTCTACTCAGTGGCATACCGCCTGCTCAGAGGCGATCTGTGCCTGACGTATAAAGCCATGTCCAACCGGAATTAATGGACATGCTGCACCTCAGAAAATCCAAATCCCATCGAGCTCTGGCTCGAGAGACTTGAACCTCAGCACTGAAATAAATAGGACATGCTGGAGGGACAGATTCATAACCCAGAGGCTCCCTTCACTCTGGAATAAAATCCCAGTCCAGGTTAGGCAGAGTCCCTCATTGACTCTCTTCAAGAGGAATCTTGATGAGTGGATGGGAGATCGTAGGTTTTCCCCGGGTATCACTTCTGTGTCACTGTTAGACAGAGGCACAGTATACTAACCTCGAAAAGGGCATAGCAAAATAAATTTAAAATGGGTGGCGAAAGCCAAACACATTCTGGCTAGGCTTATAAATGCCCTAGGGCAGATAGCCTAGTATGAACCTATGAACCTATATATATATATATATATATGTGTGTGTGTATGTATATATGTACATATATATACATATATATATATATATATATATATATATATATATATATATAGACATAACACCATTGTTGGTATTCCTTTTCTCCTTTCTATTACCCATTTGGTTATTTCTCTCCTTTAACATTGTTGGTAATTAAAAAAAAATTTAAAAAAAAGATCCTTTTTGTGTGTGTGTGTGTGTGTATGTGTGGCCTATCGTGACAGTATATCATTGCTGTTTTGTCATTGCTGTTGTTACTGTTATTTGAATATTAGTATAATGGCGGACAAAAGGGCACTACTGGTTTCAAACAGTGTGATAAATGTGGCAGGAAGATGCCAAACTCTGATGGCCATCTTTCCTACGTTTATTGCATAGGGGTACCACACTTAAAAGTTCAACCCCCATGCGAGCTCTGTAAGGGCTTTAGTGCCTGTACCTTAGCCGAGCACAAGAATAAACTAATTCTGAAGAGTCTTTTAAAACCCCCTTTCTCGGAGGCTTTATCTGAGGAGGAGGTCTCAACCACTCCTAAAAAAAAGAGTCAAAGAAGGAGGAGCCAGTTAATGGCATAGTCTCCTAATCCACAGGAATCGAAAACCACTAAGGTCCAGGTTCATACAGAAACCAAACCAAAAATTGCTAAACTAACTTTGACCTCTCTGTCGGCACCAGAGTCTAAAACTCCATCCACGGTGCAGTCCTTGACCACAGAACCTACAATGACTACCTCTCCCATGGTACCGACGCCTTCCACATTACCACAGACCCCATCACAACCTTGCGGTCCTTTGACCACAGTGCCAAAGGTCGAGACACTAGCCAGGACCAGATATTCTCTGTCAGTTGACCCCTTTGTTGGACATGAGGTAAGTCCTTCCTTTGATCGGCCTGAATCTCCATCAGGGATGTCAACCCATTCCACCAGGAGCCTTTCAGAGCTCGACATAGTGAGACTTGTGGATCAGCTCCTAGCGGCCAGAGGCATCCCGGCTCCATCCCACCCAGAGCCAAGGACTTTTCTCCACAGACTCCAACATATATTCCTCCTTCAACCTCACTGCAGGTTTTGGAGCCATCTATGCCGATGCCTACCATGGTGCCAGCTTCTTCGATTCCACTGGTGGATCTTACCATTCTTCAGGAGCCTACCCTGTGGTCCACGGCTCAGTCTGAGCCAGACCTACCCTCGAGACCATGACTGATCTGTCAGCACTGTGACCCCTAGTACGGCACCGATTTTTTTCTAAGGCGCTGTCTACAGTTTGGTTGCTTTGGCAGTTCTGAGTCCTCTCACTGTTCCTTCCCTAGAGGCAGGCTGTTTGGAGTGGGATGTGACCCCAGTTCTGAGGATGTCCTTCCATCCCTCTTTGGGCAGGCCTGACTTCCAGGTTATGGAGATGGTACTTGCCTCAACAGGTTCACAGTTGGCCCCTTCAGCTCCGTAATGACACTTACACATGTCTTCTGGTTCGCAGCTGACACAGTGCACTACACTGGGACATCGGGCATAGAAGTAGCAAGATACCCTACTGCAGGGCACTCTCTCTTTGGAGTCCTCTTCAGATGCCCTCCCCCAAAGAGTAAAAGATCGTGCAAGAAGAAGCACGTTGACTCCCTGAGGAATCTCTCACTAAAGATAGGGATTACGATGAGGGGGAAGTGTCCCCACAGTCACCCCCTGAGGATGTCTCCTTTGGAGATGTACTGGAAATGCTGAAACAGATGGGTGATGGGAAGCCCACCAACCTTTCTTCTGAGGAACTTGTATTCTTGCAGGCTTTCCATACTCAACCCTCTACTTCCTGGGTGACCCCGCCTGCAGATGAGTTAGTCAAGCTCCATTGTACAGCTCGCTTGGAAAACTCTTGACACTGTTGAGCCAATCCCCCGGAGACCAAACAAAATACTCTCCCCTCCAGAGGATCACCCACATTGGTCCAGAGCCTTGGCAGTAGACACTATGGTGGTGGCGGTGGCCATGAAGAAAGAACTCGCAAAGGAGAGTCCTGCTGTCCATCCTTCAAACAGGGAGTCTCAGACAATGGGCAGGTTAGAGAAGCGGGTTTATGTCTCATCAACCTTTGTCATTCGGTTGTTGAACTACTTGGCACATTTTACCCATCTCCACAGAGACCTGATCATGGAACTCTCAAGAACTTTGGCAGGAGCTGTGTCTGATGAGTTACATGACAAAGTTGCCTCACAGCTTGCTACCCTGGAATCCATATCTTAACTCATCCATGTGGTTGATTTCCCATACAACCGAAGGGGCGGCCAGAGCAACAGGTGCAGGTGTTATCATGAGACAACACGACTGGATGCGCTTGTGCGACTTTGTGGACCCTTTCAAATCTTCCTTCATCTATGCTCCCATTGATGCCTCCCCTCTTTTCGGTCCAAAGGTTAAAGACACACTAGCCAGGTGTGAGAAGGATGGCAAGACCCTATCTGCTGTGGGTGTACATTTTTCCACTCCCCAGCGTGCCTACCCTAGGGATCAGAGAAGTGGAAAGATGTGGTTCAGGAAATCCTAAGGGCCTTTCCGTGACAAAAGTGGTTAGTTTTTTTCCCCAGGGCAGAGGGGAGAACTCATCAGTAAGACACGTCCTACCCCAAGGCAGAGGGGGTTCTCATAACCAGGGGTCCAGAGATTCATTTTCTGGGCAGCCCTACCAGCACTCCTGAAGAGCGGCCCAATTGCTTGCCTCTGGAGGCAGCGGAATGATTTTCTGTGCACCATTTTGCCAGGCTAAATGGTGTACAGAAAATCATTCCGCTGCCTCCAGAGGCAAGCAGTTGGGCAGCCCTACCAGTACTCCTGAAGAGCGGCCCAATTGCTTACCTCTGGAGGCAGCGGAATGATTTTCTGTGCACCATTTAGCCTGGCATTCCATAACGACAAATTCCTGGGTGCAGACAATAATTACCAGAGGTTGTCACATCCCCTTCGATCATTATCCGAGGCCGCAAAGGCGAATCCCTGACATTCCACCAAGTCAGAGGATGTAGCAGTACAAGAAATCCGAAAGCTGCTCCAAGAAAGAGTCGTCCAATTAGTCCCACCAGACCAGATAGAATCCGGATTTTACTCAAGGTTCTTTTTGGTGCCAAAAAAGACAGATGACTGACCGTGGTAACAGCTCACCTGAGACTGCAGGAATTCTGAGTGTTTTCATATCTAGACGGTTAGCTCCTTGCCACCCCCACCAAGCATCTACTTCTTCATGCCTTGCACTGTACTCTACAGCTAGTAAGCTCCTTAGGGATCTCAGTAAACAAAGATAAGTCAAAACTAGTACCTACTCAAAGCCTAGAATTCATAGGAGCAACATTCGACACAAGGTCTTGCTTCGTCCCCCTCCTGCTTTACAGGCTTTAGAGACTAAGATCTCAGTTCAAAGAGATACTCTCTCAGGACAAAGTCCCAGCTCATTTAGTCCTTCAGCTGCTAGGATCAATGGCAGCAACGATTACTATAGTTCCTCTAGCAAAGACTACACATGAGATTGCTACAGTGGCTCCTAGCGTCACAGTGGACCCCACTGACATATCCTATGTCTCATTCAGTCCACATAAAGAACCGCTGCAAGCAGGATCTCTATTGGTGGATGAAGCCACAAATGGAGTTATGGAGTCGTCCTTTCTAACCCCCTCAGCTCAAGGCCATAGTGACAACTGACGCATCCCTGAGGGGGTGGGAGTGGCATTTTCAGGGGTAAGACAGTCCAAGGCACTTGGTCCCCCATGGAGGCCAATTTGCATATCAATGTCCTAGAACTGAAGGCGGTGCTTCTGGTGTTGCAAGCATTCCACTCTGCCCTCCCATTGGGGACAGTTGCTATACATTCGGACAATATGTCGGTCTGGTATATCAACAAACAAGGGAGAACCATATCCTACCTGTTGTCAGGAGGCCATGAGAATTTGGCAGTGGGCATAAGCCTCCATCTGCTTTCTAGTAGCAGCGCACATTCCCAGGAATTTTACCATGATTGTGGACAAATCGAGCAGGTGTATTCTCCTGCCTCAAGAGTGGCCCCTCAATTCAGTGGTAGCAGCGGAGATCTTCCGTCGCTGGGGCCGGCCTTGCTGTGTCCTATTTGCATCCTCCACCAACCACAAATGCAGCAGCTACTTTGCTCTGATCCCCCTCAGGGGGAGTCCCTGAGGGATGCTCTAGTACATGATTGTCCCCGGGACTACTGTATGCCTTTCCACCCTTTCCTCTGATACCACAGTTTTTAAAGAAGGCTCTTCAGTTGAGAAGCAAAGTAATCCTCATTGCACCCTATTGGCCCTGGCAAGTCTGGTTCCCTTTCCTTTGGCCTCACCTGGTTCACCGACCATGGATTCTGAATCTAACTCCAGGACTTCTGTCACACCCACAGGGGTTGAGCCATCCAAACCTATCGAGCCTCACACTGACAGCTTGGTTCCTCCTCTTCCAGTACTTGCCAGACAAAATAACCTTTCTTCCCCTGTTCAACAAATACTTCTGGCTTCCCGTAAATCATCCACCAGGAAGGTTTATCATAGTAAATGGAACAGATTTGTTTTTTTGGTCTCGGGGGGGGGGGGGGGGGGATATATCCCTTCTCAGCTCTGATCATTTCGGTTTTACAGTATTTATCAACCCTACTCCATTAAGGAGCTTCAGTTTCTACGCTCTGGGTCCAGTTAGCCGCTGTCTCAAATTTTCATAGTGGTTTCCAGGATTCCTCTCTGGTATCTCATTGCCTCTGTAAAACCTTGTTGAAAGGGGTTTTACATATAAGACCGCCTTTCAAAGACCCCATTGAACCTTGGAATCTCATGCTAGTCCTACAATCTTTGACTCATCATCACTTTAAGCCTGCGGCCAATTGTGACATAAAATTCTTGTCTTGGAAATCTTTGTTCTTGGTAACCATTACCTCACCAAGAAAAATATCAGAATTACAGGCCTTGTGCATAAAACACCATTAACATTGTTTTCCACAAAGAGAGTATCACTTTGGACTAACCCATCCTTTCTAACCAAAGTTGTTTCAGAGTTGAATATTAATCATTGCATTGACTTGCCAGTTTTCTTCCCAAATTTCTCAAATAAAGGAGAATATTGTTTGCATTTATTGGATGTACATAGACAATTATAGTTCTGTTTGGATAGGACTAAATCTTTCCGAAAATCTAACCAATTATTCCTGTCCTTCTGAGGAACCAAGTTGGGAAGATCAGTTTCTAAAGTCACATTGGCAAAGTGGCTGAGAGAATATATCTGTTTTGTCTATCAACAGAACCAAACAAGTTTAACTACAAAAATAAAGGCACATTCAACCAGATCAGTTGCTACTTCAGTAGCTTTTCATTCTAGAGCTTCTATGGATGACATTTGCGCAGCAGCCACTTGGACTTCTCTTCATACCAAATTGAACTTGGTCTCCAGGGGGAGGGCATCCTTTGGCTCAGTGGTGCTCAGGAATATCCTTCCATTAGGCCTCCCAGGACATAAAGTAGCTATGGAATCTGTCCCATCCGTCATGAATGAATGAAGATTAACAACATCAGATAAAGAAGTTATGTTCTTACCATAACATTCCATCTGTTTTTGATCTTCATTCATTCGTAATATCCCACCCTCCTACCCCCTGTGAAAGACTCCTGGAGGTTTGGGTTTGCTCCTGGTTACATGATAGGGCATTTGCTCAAACAAAGCCTCCACTTTCTTTTCCTTATGGGCAAACTCAATCTGAAGAGATGAGGAGAGGGGCACTATGGGTAACCTTAGCTCGAGTGGTTTTGTCTGGTGCAAGCTTGTTATAACGGCAGAATCGGTTCCGAAGACAGAACCGAGAATGAATGAAGATCAACAACACAGATGGAACGTTATGGTAAGAATATAACTTCCTTTTTTATATCACTCTTGTTCTCAGCCTTTGACCACTACAAGGAAATATTTCAGGATTCTGGGATAGATGGTTTCCATGATCCTGATGGTTTCTATTACACATGGGGAAAATGCATTGATGTTATGTTGTCCCTATGTCGCCTTCCTTCTTGTTGGTTGGGTTCGGAGCCGATCCTTGGCTCCGACTCGGACATATTCTAAAGCTCGAGAGCTTCCACTGGCTCGAGGCTAGACCCTGTCCCATCATGCCTAGGGCTAGTTACCCAGATCTTGTTTGCCGCTTGAAGCTTCAAGATTGCTGGAGACTGGCTCAGGCTAAGTTTTTTGCTTTTTCTTACTATATACTCTACTAATCTCTTAAAATCTTAAGGAAGTCTTTCTATAGATCAGTAGTAGTTGTTCTAGGATCCCTATTTCCATTTTGGCTGTTGCTGTTGTTCAGGCCATCGTTTTTTCCCTCAGCCCTATTTCCTTACGATTCCATTTTTAGTGACAGGATTCTCCCTTGGTTTCGCCCACTTCAGTTAGAGGGTTTCCCCTTATTCCCTCCTCCCTTTCTGCTTAAGGAGTTAGCCGTTTAAGTTAGAGGCTCTCCTCAGTTGGGGGAGTTGTTGTTTAACTTAGAGGCTCTCCCCCTTCCTTTATATTCTGTTTCTTTCTATGTTAAAAAAAAAAAAAAAAGATTTTTTCGATGTAGTGTTTTTTCTGTGCTTGTTGTTGTAGAGTGGTATACTTCTCCTATAGCTGTAGTTTTGGTGTGTTTGTTGCTGTTTTGTGCTTATCAACAATGTCTAAAGAAGCACCCAAGGAATCCAAGCCATCTGGATTCAAGAAGTGTGACTCTTGCTCCCAAAAAATGTCCCTGACTGACGGACATACTAGCTGTGTTTATTACCTGGGAGCTGTGCACCTGCAGGACTCGTCGTTCTATTTGTCATGCATTCAGCACCAGAGCCCTGCAGGAGCACAAAAACAAACGTATTTTGAGGAGTCTATTAAAAGGTCCCTTTGACACACCAATGGAAGGGAATCGGGTAAAAAGAATCTGAAAAGTCCTCCAAACCGACATCTCCGTCAGTTCCAACTTCGGAGCCGTGGAAGCAGAAAGACAAATCCTCCAGTTCGTCGGATCCGAAACTTCCTGGGTCTGACAAGACTTTATTTCCTGTGGTTCCATCAGTGCGTCAGAACCGTCTAGGAGTCACAAAAGACTAGGTCTCTTTCTTTGAAACCGGTGCAGTTCACTCCACAGTCACCTCTTCTCCAGGCTGTGGCAGGCAGTCACTGGTCATTCACCCACTGCTCTCGGTCGTCCAGGAGCCTCTCAGTTGATGATATGGAGAGGGTGGTGAAGAGGCTACTTAAGACACCGACTCTCGCCAAAACCTTATCTAGCCCGGCCCGTATGGATGTGGAGCCGACTTCTCTACCCCCTGGATCATCTATTCCTCCTTCGACTCACCTGAGCTTGGAGGTGGAGTGTATGGAAGTCTTTGTGGTGGAACCATCGGTCCTGAAAACCTCCTGTCTCTCAGTTCTGACATCCGCTCCAATCTCCTCAATACCTCTTTCTATTGAGGGATACGGGAGCCGACACTCCCTCGTCGGCTCCGAGGGGGGGAGTGGTATCTGACCCTTCTCTCCCTCTTTGGAGCTTCGGCGCAGGTGAGCTTGGCTCCCACATTGGCCTTGAAGCCATCGCCCTCGGTGCGGGAGAGGTGTCTCGACTCTTCGGAGCTGGGGACCCTCTCGGGCCGGGATCGTGGTGCCTTTGAGGTGATGAGGAGTGTGCTGTCCTCTCAGACACCTCCTCCCTTGGCTTCAGCTACTTCGTCCCCCATGGAGCCAGTGTCTTCCCTCTCACCAACCCTCTACTCTAAGCGTAGGGAACCAATGCCCCAGGACGCCCCACTGGGTGACCCCCCTTCCAAAACCTCCCCAGAGCATTCCCCTGAGGAGGCCCCTCAGAAGAGGACATGTAAGAGGAAGCATGTGGACTCCCCTGAGTCCCGGACATCAGACATGGACTTGGAGGACTCAGAAGGGTCTCCACGGTCTCCCTCTGAGGATGTCTCATTCTCGGACATCCTGGAAATCCTCAAGCAGAGGGGTGGCCGGAAGTCCCTTTCCCCTTCTGAAGATGAGTCCGTGCACCTGGATGCATTCAGCTCCCGACCCTCCACCTCTTGGGTGTCTCTGCCCTTCGACCCGCTGCTAGGGGTAGTAAGTCGAAAGGCATGGAGCTTTCCAGAATCAATGGAACCAGTTCCGCGGAGGCCCAATAAGTTCATAACTGCACCAGGTGACAAACCTTTGCTATCCAAGGCCATGCCAGTTGATGCTATGGTGGTGGCGGCAGCCACTAAGAAGGAATTAGCAGAGACCTCCACTTCTGTCCATCTGCCGAACAAAGAGTCCCATGCGATAAGACAGCTACGGGAAGCGTGTTTTTTATTCAGCGGCCTTTACTCTCAGGTCACTGAATTATTTATCCCATTTCACCCGTCTTCAGATGGATCTCCTGAAAGAGCTAGGAGATACCCTACAGGATCTTACAGCTGCGGGAGCTGTAGATAGAACTGCTTCTCAGCTTGTGACCCTATCTTCGCTAGTTAACTCCTCCATGTGGCTTATTTCCTATGCAGCCAATGGAGCGAGCAGGGCTGCAGGCACAGGAGTTGCCTTACGGAGGCATTCCTGGATGGCCTTTGTCAATTTGCAGAGCCCTTTAAGTCCTCCTTTACTAACACCCCTTTTGATGGCTCATCATTGTTAGGGCCTAAGGTAAAAGGGACTCTAACTAGGTGCGAGCATGATCGCAAGTCTCTCTCTACCATGGGAGTACATTTTTCAGCACCTTCTAGACCTTATCCCAAAGGTCAAAAAGGCGGAAAAATGTGGTTCCAAAAATCCCAGGGAGCTTCACCTGATGCATGTGGTGATTTCTCCCCCCGGGGCAGAGGGGGAAATAATAATGGGAGACGCCGCCCTCACGGCAGAGGGGGTCTGCAGAGTCAGGGTGACAGAGATACATTCTCTGGTAGGCCCTTCCAGCGCTCCCAAAAGGAAGCCCGTCTGTCCACCTCTGGAGGCAGTCGGGAGAAGATTGTCACTGTACCCAGAAGCCTGGCAAAATAGCACAAAAGACACACGGGTACAGTTAATAATATCCAGGGGATACAGCATTCCTTTCTCTATGCCACCTCTTCCCAGGAAACAAAAATCCATCCCATATGTGCCACCCAACCTAAGGGAACAAGCAACTCGAAGTTCAAAATTAGTTAAGAAAAAGAGTCATCCAAGAAGTCCCCACAGACCAAATCGGGTCCAGAACTTATTCAAGGTTCTTTTTAGTACCAAAGAAGACAAGGGGACTGGAGACCTGTCTTGGACCTCATTAGACTCAACAAGTCTGTCAAGAAGACAAAGTTCCGGATGGTGACAATGCAGTCCATACTTCCCTTTCTGGGAAAGGACATTTGGATGTGCTCCATCGATCTCCAGGATGCGTACTATCATATCAAGATGGACAGGTGATCCAGGAGATTTCTACGCTTTCGGCTGGGAACCAGTCACTACCAGAGCTCTGCCCTTTGGCCTCACCACAGCCCCCAGGGTGTTCAACAAATGCATGGCAGTAGTCATGGCTCATCTGAGGCATCCAGGATTCCAGGAGTTTCCATATCTGGATGACTGGCTCCTTACCGCCACCACTGAGCATTGACTACCCGAGGGACACCACAATCCCCCTCTGCTCTCAGATAGGTATCAATATAAATTACGAAAAGTCTGCCTTGTTGCTCTGTCAATATTTTACATTTATAGGAGTAGATCTAGATACCAAAGATATGATAGCAAAATTGCCTCAGGAGAGGATGTCGACCATTCGACACCAGGTTGCAATTTTAATCAGGAGAAAAAAGACTCAAGCGAGATTTGTTCTGAAAGTCTTGGGATCAATGGCGGCAACAATAATGCTAGTTCCCTTGGCATGCTTCCACATGAGGTTATTAAAGTGGCTCCTGTTTGCTGAATGTTCCATGCAAGATCTACCCATGTCCCACGAAATTCTCATCACAGAGACCTGCAAGAAAGACCTAAAATGGTGGCTTCAGTCCACCCAGCTGACGATAGGCAGACAGTTCATTCTCCCCCAACCTATCGCCTCAGTGGCCAAGGACGCTTCCCAAATAGGGTGGGGGGGCATTATCTGGGACAGTGTTCATGGAACTTAGTAACAACATGAGTACCACTTGCACATAAACGTCCTCGAGATGAGAGCGGTGCTCCTGGCTTTGCAAGTACTTCACAGCTCTCTCCCCATGGTGATGATTGCAGTTCAGACAGACAACATGTCAGTGGTGTGGTACATCAACAAGCAAGGTGGAACCAGATCCTACCCCTTGTGTCGAGAGGCCCTAAGAGTATGGCAATGGGCGATGGCTTCCCAATGCTTTCTGATTGCGATGCACATCCTAGGGAAATCCATTGTGATAGCAGACAAGCTAAGCAGGGCTATACTTATGCCTCACAAGTGGTCCCTGAAACAGGCTATTGCGAATCAGATTTTAGGCAAGTGGGTCCAGCCTTGCTGCGATTTTTTTGCCACATCCATCAATGCCAAATGCAGCAGCTATTTTGCCCTAGTCCCTCCAGTGGGACAATCACCCAGGGATGCACTTGTTCACGAATGGCCCCCGGGACTTCTGTATGCATTTCCCCTGTTCCCCCCGATTCCCAGGGTTATTCAGAAAGCAAAGTCGGTGGGTTGCAAGCTAATTCTCATTGCCCCCTACAGGCCTCATCAAATCTGGTTTCTGTTTCTATGACCCCATCTTCAGGAGCAGCCTCGGATTCTGGACCCAGTTCTGGATCTGCT